>NC_091162.1:26243584-26378873 GCF_040958095.1 Procambarus clarkii
TTGACTCTTCCTCATTGGTAAGTACTCTCACAGCTCTCTTAATTTCAGCAACTATTGCAAGATTTTCTGCCCGATTTTTACTTAGGCTTTGCAGTGCTGCTTTTGAATCAGTGCAAATCACTGCACCATTAGTGTTCCGTTAAGAAACCTTAACGCCATAACAATGGCAGTTAACTCTGCTTGCGTTCAAGAGGCATAGTTCTCAATACGCGCTTTTTCTTCATTTCTGCCTTGGAAAGTATTATCCTTGATTACCGTGTATGCTGCATCAGCCCTTCCATTGACAGGATTAGATGACCCGTCAGTGTAGATTTGATCTAGTTCATCTCCGGCTTCTTTATAAATTTCCTCGAGATACTTGTGCCTCATTTCTTGTGGTAACATGTGGGATTTTTTCATTGCCATTCATTGATGATAATCATACATGAGTCATCCTCCCAGGGAGATAACCTCTCTACAGGCAGGAGCTCACGAGCTTGCTCAAGCAGGTGAAGCTCTTCGAGGTAGCAGACTGATCTGTGATGCCATTTTTTGCTTCTCCTGTTTCCCCCTGAAAGTAGCACAGAGCTCAATTTTTTCTTAACAATATCATTGTAATGGGGATCTCTGGCTATCCTAATTGCAAGCTTAGCATTCAGCTCCCTTAATTCTGCTTGATGATGCGTATACCATTTCTCAACGGTGATGAGTGCACCATCCTGCTCATCGGTGATGTGTATAAAATCCCTCTCAACGGTGATGTGTATACCTTCCCTCTCAACAGTGATGAATATACTATCAGCTCACCTCTCTCTTGACTTTTTATTGCCTGTATCACCTCCCTCATCACAATCGACTTGAGAATGGTCCAGGACGGACCGAAACGTTGTCGTCCCTTCACCTGCTAGTGTGTGGTCTGGTCAAACTACTTCAGCCACGTTATTGTGACTCATCGCCTGGCAGTGTTAGTTAATATAATTTGTTCTGATTAATTATTTGTCCATTTGACAGTAATTAATTACTTAAGTTAATTAAGTGTAGTTAATATCATCAAGCTGATTTAACATAGTTTGGATTGGCAAGCTGTCGAGAGTGACGGCATTGTGTTAATGTAATTCGTTCTCGATTATCTGTCGGTTTAGCAGTAATTAATGTAATTACTTTACTGAATGCATGATGATTCAAGTGACTGAGTAATTATGGCTAGCTAATTACTTCTTCTTCTTGAGAATAGGTGCAGTTTGCATGAAGGGGTAACCCTCCCGATGACTGCACCAGGACAGATGTAAGGAGACGCGTTGATGGTGAGGAGGAGAAAAAAGTCAAAAGCAGTAGATGTGATGGGCCGTAGAGAGAGGAGTGGCGACGAAAACAGAGGCGAACGTTAGAGGGAGACTCCCCGCACCGGGGGGCGGGGAGGCGTGGTCACGGCGGCAGCTGATCCAGGCACGGCGTAGCCGTGTGCGCAAGATGGGAACTAATACTTCTCCGGAAACTTGCGTATCGGAAAGCGCAAGCAGTACGCTTCCCAAATCACCCACAGGTCGGCGGGCAGCCGGCCTTCAGGCAGTACCCTCGGCTGAGACATTCTATCCGGCACCCTATAAACAAACACCTTCTCAAACGATACCCAGATAGTGGACGAGCACCATGGGATCGGAAGCACCCGGGCATCCCAATAAGGGCCCAACTCCGGACCCTCACAGGGCACGACCCCAGCAGACGGGACTAGGTAACCACCAGACCGGGGCAATGAAGGAGGGGGAACAGCAGGGAATGCAGGCGCGGCAGCGACCCCACCACAGGGGCACAGGAGCCGAGGCCCCCCGGCGCACATCTTTCCGCAACATCACGACGAGGTCCCGACCATCAGGGACAACCCCCCACTGCGGGGATTCAACAGCAGGTGACACAGGAAGGGGGACACAGGTAGCAACTTCGGAGCCCCGCACAGCACCATCATCCACGGCGGGGGACGCCAGCTGAGCACCATACTCCCCCACCTCCTCCCAAGGCACACCACGAAGGGGAGACACACTCCGAGCCCGCCGCGAACGCTTCGAGACAGGCCGCACCACACCACGCCCAGCAGGCCCCTCCGCAGGCACGGCCACCATCGTTACATCCACACAGGCCACACCCGCACCGTCCGAAGAGTCCACAGAGGCCACATCACCCACACTGTCTACATCATCCACGGAAACAGCCTCAGAACACCGACGTGCACGCTTCTGCAAAGGAATGGAAAGAGCAGAACTACAGTCGTTAACACACACAGGCACGGCAGGCACCTCACCTTGCCGAAGCAACCCCCTCCAAAACAGCAGAACCCGCGTCCCCTGGAGCCGTTACCACATTCACAGGCGGGGGTGGGACATGAACCTCCACCGGGACACCCTGCACTACACGCAGCGCAGGCGACGCCCCGTCACCCTCACACACCGGTTCAACAACCCCAGGGGCCACAGCAGTCACCTGACGTGTCGCACGGGCCAGATAACTCGCCTCAACAGGCGGAGCAGCAGACAGGCAGTCAGGCGCCTCAGGCACAGCACCCACACCGTCCGAACGCAACAGGGGCGGAAAATCCTCCGCACGAAGAACATGCACCCGACCAGTTGCTCCCACGTCGCACGCCGCAGCCAGATGACCTTCGTGACCACACCGATAACAGGTGCGCGGTTGACCCCAGTACTGGCAGCGGAGCGTGTAACCCAACACGGACATCGACGACGGTACACTACACTTCAGCAACATCGTCAGGGTGCGGGAGCCGTCAAGCATACCAACACAGTGCCCGGCAACGACCTTATTCCATCGAACACTTAACACAGCCCCAAACCGTTCGAAACAGGAGGTTAAAAAGTCGTCCTGAAATTCGAAGGGGGCACCATGCACCGTCACAGACGTCAAGGTGACACTGAGATTCACTACCTTAATGGAGCCAGCAGTATCGGGGAGAGGGTAAACACGCCCCTCACACCGCTCGAGAAACGCCTGAAAGGCAGCCTGGAGGCGGAACTTGACTACAGCACGGTGGCCCTGAAGCAGCTGGATGCCCACCAGGTCCGACAGCTCCACATGCAGCACGTCCACCAGGGCGACACCAACCAATGGATGGTCCACAGGCACCGTAAACGCCAGACCAGCTGACAGCGTCCTCGTCATTGGAGGCCGAGACGTCCCCATGGCTAAGCAAACGTCACCCTGTCAGTGGCAAACCACCACCAGCAGGGCAAACAAGCGATCACCCAATGTAAACACTAGCCAGAAGCGGAGAGACCTCAGGAACGTCCGACCTGGCTGGCGGTCACCACGCAACTCCTAGCTAATTACAGTTTGGATTTGTTTGATAGTCTGACATACTAGTTAGTGATTAACGTAAAATACTTTGTTGTTTACTGTCCAGTTGACAGTACAATTAACGTAATTAATCATTGAGATCAATTACTGTAAATTTTTATACTATTGTTTGGATTATCGTCTTTGGAGACGAGTGTTAAAGTAACTTGGAGTTTTGTCCGGAGATTTGTCTCATGAACTCGCCTTGTTTTGTTAACATTGTTATTTAATTGCAGATTGCTGCAAGCGTTTTAAATGCAATTTGAGTCCTAAGTGTGCACCCATATTGTTCAGTTAGTTCATGTATCAGCTCGAAGTGACAACAGAGAGGAGTCTAGTTATACTTGAGAGCGGCATAGATAGAAATCTGATATACTTGCTGTTGATAACGTGTCACTGGATTTGATTTACTTCATCTGAAATTTGACTGTTTAAAATTGGGTTAAATTGGGATATTAGTAGCAAAAATGCGGTCTCTGACAAATTTGGGTCTTATACTGGACTCTGATGAAAATTGGTCTGAAAATGGTCTCTGAATATTTTTAGGCTCAAGGTGAACCCAGTTAATTTTTCGGTCTTCAAACGGACTCTGACAATATTTGAATTTCCTCCATAAGAACTCTTTAAGAACTCAGGTGTTAGTAAAACTCTGAAATATTTTGGTCTCAAAGTGGACTCTGACGAATTTTGGTCTTAAAATGGACTCTGTTAAATTTTGGGCTTAAACTAGTATCTTTTTTTTTGTCTGAAAATGGTCGCTGTCAAATTTCGGTCTTCAAAACAGACCTTGCCTAATTTTCGGTCATGAACTGGACTCTGACTAATTTTGGTCTTTTATTGGACTCTGACAGGTTTTGATCTCGAAGTGGACTCTGACAATATTTGGGTCTAAAATAATCTCTCTTATGAAATTATTTGGTCTAAAATGGTCTCTGACAATATTTGGGTGTTAAATAATCCCTGTTAAATTTTGGTCTTATATGGTCTTTGAAATTTGGTCTAAAATGGACTCTGAAGAAAATCGGTCTTCAAATGGTCTCTTCAAATTTTGGTCATAAACTCGCAAATACACTTCTATAATTATATGAACTCTGATATATTTTCATAAAACCGAACTGTGAAAAATTTTGATTTATCCCAATAAGAACTCTTAACAAACTTCTAATATCTCTGAAATTATTTTGGCCTTAAACGAGTGTGACAAAGCGGTAAGTGTATCAAGAAACCCGACACGCCAGAGACAAATGGGAAATTTATAAGGAAACCCGACACGCCAGTGGCAAATTGCCCCAAAAATGAAAATTTGCCTCTGGCGTGTCATCCCTACTGCTGCCGTGCACCTCCTTGTTCAATGTCTAGATTTTCAAGATGATAGTAAGTCTTGCTTTCTGTGCATTCTGGTTCACTTGTCCCTAGATGGAACCCTCAGTGAATCACATACCTCTGACGCCGCCCGTCTTGACACATTCCTGCCTCTCTCCTAGTGTTGACCGGTGGTGGAGAGGTTACAGAGCCACACAGTCCTGTGACCGGTGGTGGAGAGGTTACAGAGCCACACAGTCCTGTGACCGGTGGTGGAGAGGTTACAGTCACACAGTCCTGTGACCGGTGGTGGTGAGGTTACAGTCACACAGTCCTGTGACCGGTGGTGGAGAGGTTACAGAGCCACACAGTCCTGTGACCGATGGTGAACAGGTTACAAGGCACACCATACCCATTCAGTGAATGGTGGCGGAGAGTTACAGAGACACCATACCCATCCTGTGACCGGTGGTGGAGAGGTTACAGAAACTAGCTATGCATATTCTGCGTTTACCAAAATTACATCATTATTTCATGAAATTCTTACAATTAAATTATTCTTATAATTAAATTCTTATAAATAAATTCTAAATAATATTTAAAGTCACATGTATCAAGCGTCCCGTCCCGTGGAAAATGTCTTCTATGTACTGCGGGTGAGTTAACCTCTACACTCCTCCATTCCCTTCCTCACTACCTCATACCTCCCTCACACCGCTCAAACTCATCTCTCCTCACACACATGCTTCCTCGTCTTCATCACTCACTGTGAGGTGTGTAGGTTAATTATTTATGAATTTCTTTCCCACGGAAGATATTCTTGAATGTCTTTAAACAATAATAATAACTATTATTCACTGTAAATTAATGCAGGCGATGAGTCACAATAACGTGGCTGAAGTATGTTGACCAATCCACACACTAGAAAATGAAGGGACGACGACGTTTCGGTCCGTCCTGGACCATTCTCAAATCGACTTGAGAATGGTCCAGGACGGACCGAAACGTTTTCGTCCCCTCATTTTCTAGTGTGTGGATTAGTGAACTGTGAATTAATCTTTGGGTTAATTTAAGTGGTTGTATGTATTTAGTTTTCAGTATGAGTCATAATTTTATAATATTAATTTAATGTCTTGTATTGAAGCGCAGTGATTCAGGCAGTCAAAATAATTATGACATTTTATATTTGTATAAATAGGTTAGTATACAACATTTCTGGATGCCCAGAATATAATGATGATGGAAAATTAATGTTCAATGATTCATGGAAGTTCACACCGTCACGTAATTCCCCGCATAGCAGAGGAAACTGCCTCTTCCTACTCACCTTCATGTACCTCACTCTACATATCACCTATACGACACCAGACCCAGACGCATGTCTGGGATACCCTACCAGTCACTCTCCACCCAGCCCTAGGCCAAAGTCAGGTGCACCTGCCGGCGTCCACCGTCATGCTCCTTCCCTGTGGCCAACTAGCAGTTACGCTGCCGGCCTCAACTTCCAGGCCTCGGTGACAGAGGATGTGACATCACCAGTAAGAGTATGGATATTCCTGACCTCACACACCTCGTCAATTGTTTTCTTGTATGAGGGCCATGTGGCCTTCATTATCTAAAATCAAACACGCTTTTAGATACAATTTTTTCATGTTCGTTAATATTTAATATTATAGTTAATTTTGTTAGTTTTTATTTGATTATTCTTTCTACCCGGTGCAACTTTTACACTGCATGGGGCAAAACAGAACTTTTTTATTTGATAATACGTGAGAGCCGCATTACACCTGCCTAGTGTAGCTGCGATACTGTTTCACGTCACAACACCTATTTGTTTCAGAAATTCAATGAATATTGTGAGTCAGTACTGATCACTGATCAGTTTAAGTATTGATCTTTCATGTAAGCAACTAGTTTCTTCAGTTCATATTTAACATATATTCCTATTGTGGGAAGTTTTACCCACTATAATAATATCATTATCTAAAAAAGGTATTATTTCTATATCATATAAAAATCATATCAGAATCACTACAAAATAATTATATCCTACATCTGGATCCTTCATTACAATGCCACTATGATTTTGTACGCCATAGGGCCCATGGTGCCTACGTGACTTAGTGCGTGCTTTTGCAAGGATCTAGAAGCTTCGAGAAGAATATCTTAATTAAAAAGTTGTTGGAACATCAATCAATTTCCGGTAAGGATTAAATCAAATCCTTAATAAGAATCAATAGTACTATCCAGAACTACCATTAATCTATAAATCTTATATCTAGTTATATTATAATCAAATCTTATCTCAATCATATGTCTATACAATACAAATAATCAATCAATGTGTATTGAAGGCTACCTCGCTCACGGAGCGAACTCGGACTTCTAGCGCCCACCAACGCCCAAGGGCAGAATGCGAATGTTTACAAGCAGTGAACACGTGACACGATGCTTTGCGAACATTTTCAGTAAAGGACACCACACTAACTTATCATTATCACAGTTATTACTCTCTAGAACTGGGGGAGTACCTGGACAATATCTATAAGGAAAAATTCCTAGTACTTTATCTAAATAAGAGTGTAGAGTGGAGCACACCATGTGACGCAGCCTCCATCACACCTAATCTTATCCTACTGCAATGCAACTAAGAACATATTGAACAGCAAAGCTGCTATTTTATTATAAAAAATAGAGTGCCTATTATCTCCAAGAGAAATTATACAATCTGGCTATTTGTCAGACAGGCACCGGCACGCAGATTGGATAACCATAAGTATTGAGTGTTATTGTAGTGCGTTGATTGGTCAATTGCATGCTTGTATAACCTTAATGTATCCAATAAGTATGTTTATCATCACAGAGCGGGGCGACGCCCCATATTTCAGTAAATTTTTATTTATCTTTCAGTCACTGAAGCTTTTCAAGTTATCTAGACACTCATTTATCTAAATCTTTAACTAAATTTAGAGGTTTAGATAAAACTCTAAAATAGATTTTTTATCTAAATCTAATAATTTTTTTGTGTTTATTAGTATGTGAATATTGGCTATTATAGTTAGAGTTCTAGGCTGGACTGTGTACATGTTTTGATCCTTCATTTAAACAGAACCAGTTTTCAGTTATAGAACTGAGTTATTAAATCTTATCCTTGTATTAACAATAAAAGCTGATGTGTCGAATTGTCTGCAGGTGGATTGTGGATCTTCAATCAACTTGAGAATGGTCCTGGACGGACCGAAACGTCGTCGTCCCTTCATTTTCTAGTGTGTGGTTTGGTCAACATATTTTAGCCACGTTATTGTGACACCTCATCTGCAACTTCTCCATTCACCCTTAGTAACCTCCACCTGCCCCTTACAGCCCACAGTTTGCCATTAAGACATAAAAAGCTTGGCTTTACGACCCAATCTAGGGACTTTAGTTGTATAAATTTTGCATACATTAATTTTTAATCTAGTACAGTACAAGTCCCAAGTAGTTCACCTCTTTAATCAATCCCGACAATTTTCTCACACCTATTTCTTCCTACTCACATTCTCCATTTGAATTTCCCTTCCAATTCCTTACCTACATTCTTCAAGTATTGCAAATGGTGGCATCGGTGGGATACACTCAGTGAGAGTGTAGTGTCATTAGCTTATACTAGGAGTGTAGTGTCATAAGTTGACACTAGTAGAGTAATATCATAGGCACATGCAAGGATTGTAGTGTCATAAGCTCACACTAAAAGTGCAGTGTCATAAGCTCACACTAGACGTAGTGTCATAAGCCTACACTAGGAGTGTGGTGCCATAAGCTCACGCTATTAGTAGTGTCATAAGTTCACACTAGTAGTGTCAAAAGTTCACCCTAGTAAAATGTCCATAAACTTATTAAAAGTTAAAATTTTGTGTTATATGCTCGTACTAGAAGTGTTGAATTATAATCTCACACCTTTGCAATGCTTGTGATGTAGTAATCTCGTATTAAAGTATTTCTTTTCATAATACTGATTGTTTAGTCATTATACTTCCTAAAAACAGTATGCGCACCTCACACATTTTCAGAGTTCTTTAAATCAGCATTTTATATCAGTAATTACAAATATTTAACAATAATTATTTATTTATTTACCAATTTATATTGCTTATCAACTATTGTTGGTTAAATCATTGACAAATTAACTTTATAAATATATTTATAACTTCATAACAGTAAACAAATACAATTTTGCTTATTGAAAATAAAATAATGTCTTTATATATACAGTACTGAGGCACCTTATTCTATACAACTCTAGTACATTTATGTGTGAGAACATCAGTATGAGCTGTGAGGAGGATTTGGACTTGCACACACGGGTCTTACTGATTTTCTCATTGTTATATCACCTTAAGGTGATTTTTTGTGCATATTATCTTCATTTTGTGTTTAATTTCTGTTTGAGGCTTTCATGTATTGTGTAAAGAATGTCTATAGGAACTCTCTGTACGTCTCCATTTCATTCATCTATCTTTCTCTTGTTTCTCTTGTTGATTCTCATTATGTGTTACATTCTCTAAATGCATTTCTACCGCTTTCAATATTCACAACTCATGTCGTTCCTCATGACTATTTATTTTTTCCACTGCCTCTCCTGTAGGCTGTCTGCGTCTTCCTGTAGGAGCCTGTCAGCGGCTTCTTGTAGGCTCCCATGAACAGAACGTTTTTAGTTTGGTTGTCGTGAATGAGGAACAAGAACGGTCTGTTACAGACGAAACTATGCGCCCTGTTGAAGCCGGATCTGACTACGGCCACCACCGCCGTCGAAGCTGCGGCCTCTGTCCCTTCTTCATTCACCTCGACGAAAGCTTTGTGGATAGTCTTGCTGACGACGAGCTCCTTGTTGACTGAGAACTGCGACAGGTTGGCTGAACTACCGTTGAACAGGTCACGGATGCCCAGGTTCTTGAGGCCCTGGTCAAGGAAGGGACACAAAGGGTGTTAATTATGGTATTGGTTTTTGTTTTTATCAATCACTTGATCTTTTAATTATAACCAAATCATAGTCCTCATCACCATCATCTCCACCCTACTGTCACTCTCTTAAACAGATTAAACACAGTCTAGAAAGCTACTATCGTATCTCAGCTCATCTGAAGCCTGACCCAAGAAACATATATTTTAATGAGCAATTTTATATATTTTTCATTAGGAATAAATTTATTAAAGTTTGGATCATGTTAATTACACAGTAAAGCTGGAACTAGCTTATGTCTTACCTCCTTCAAATCATCCTCGAGCATCTGTTCCAACTTAAACTTGGGCAGGAAAAGTTCGACCGTGTCAGTATGGGCCCGTTCCTGGGTGGCTCTCAACAGGGTGCCGGAAGTGAGCGCTGACACCACGCGCCGGAACCCTTCCTCTCCCTCGACGTCCGGCAGTAACAACAACATGGAGATGGCGTCACCGGCGTAGGGCACTTCCAGAACTTGGGCTGCCAGCTCCTCTGAGTGGGCTGATAGTGAGGAGGAAGAGCTATCATGTACAATCTTATAGAGGTTGTAGTTTGATTTTAGTGAGTTGGTATTTGTGTGTACCAGCGTCAAATTTGTATACACTTATTACAAAATAGTTTGTGATTATGTCCTGTTATGGACATTGTCAAGGGCGAAAAGAAGCAGGCACTGGAGGCCCTATGCAAGAAAAAAGACACGAAATAAGATCCGTTGGATAGGAATAATGCAGAATGTTTTGTCAAAATTGATCAGTGCTCGTGTAATGCCATTAATGAAGGTTTTAATTACAGTACGACCTACTAATCCCATGATTGTGTTGGGTCACATAGAGAGGATGCAGTTGGTAACTGCTTTGATATGACCGACAGGAAAGAAACCTCTGGCTAATTGAAAGGGGCACTACCTCTCTATATTTGGGATTAATATTTGAATGTGGATCGAATATCTATGGAATTCTGTCTCTCTCAGGTGCTCCAGTTCTCCATTTCCAGTATCTGAAATACTGGAGCACTTGAGAGAGGAATAACTTCCGATCCATATTCAGATACGGATCCAGACTCCAGGGAGGAAGCCTCTCTCAGAGGTGCTGCAGGACAGCCAAGCACAGTGGTCTCTGACCCTATTTGGGAGGGAAGACTCATGTAGCGTCCATGGTAGAAGATCTTTGGTGAGTGTAAGCGTAGTATTGTGTACCAAAATGTCAGGAATATGTCAACGGTAGTTCAGTTGTGTAGCAACACAGTTTTCTATCGGCGACTGAACTAATGTTAGTATCTTTGGAAAGTTAGATGGAGTCCAGTAAATTTATATATATTCTGGAAATTAGTTAGGAGCGCCAGACCAGTAATGCATTAAAATATTGTGTTGAAATGTTGGTTGATCAAGGGGGACATAAATATGTCAAATGCACACTTTTATCCACCTCGAAATTATTACACAGACTTGATGTAAGAAAGTCAAAGCATTTACTGAAGAACTGAGTAAATGTTATCATTAATGGGTAAAGAATTAAGATATCAGACACCCGATATGTCTATGAATTAATAAGCAGTAGCTGTATTCTCCTTTCCTACACCTTAAGTGGGTAAAACAACTCCTCTTTCCTCCCCTTAGAATGAATATAGTCCGCCTCTCTCCCTCTTTTCTCTGGTTACCAAGACTCTATCACTCCCATTCTAATGTAACTATCAGGAGTGTGGTTACCGTAGTAGGCCGGCCTCACTTAAGATCTGGAAGTGAAGGTCTCTCACTTCCCCTATACTAAGAAACAGGCCAGTGCAATGCTAATGGTAACTGAAGTGTAGTCAACTAGAATCAGATCCCATAACCCGTATTTAATCTAGTTACTCCCTTCACTTCATTACAATGCCTCCGTCGTATTTACACGCTGGTCCTCCGACCCTGCAGTGTTTCTGGGACTCCATCAAATGTGTTAATAATAATGACGATAATACAAGGACACTGGCCGAGCTTCACCAGGTGATGTAACCTTACCTAGCCTGAGCTTTGTCTTGATCCTCATCATGGGCACGTCGACAGAGTGGCCGGGGGAGACAAAGAACTGCCTGGGTTGTGTGTGCGAGGGTTTGAACTGGTACCTCCAGGTGCCCTTGAAGTAGGCGGCGTTGATAAGCATCATGATGGCGTCCACCATGTCATCAGGGCTCACCAGATTCGGAATGAGGCCTTTGGTGGTGGTGGACACGAACTCGTTGATGGTGGCCGAAGAACCGTAAAGCTGGTGATGAACAAATTGCTCGTTAATAATTATCTTGATAAATGGGCAACAATGAAAACTTTTCACAACAGATGAGCCAAAACATCCCCTCACTTGGGGATGGCCAACCCAAGTCTTGTAGATAACCCGCCTGGACTCTGGGGAAGGTAGAGGTGGTCCTCCACCAGACGCTCCAGTCAAATACACAACGAAGTGATAATAGTGTAACTGGGATTGCGTTGTGTACACTTCGCTGACTTTTCACCTTTTCGTACTTGATCACGACTACTACCATGATCATTTTAGTAATAGCTTAACCAAGTTAAGCAATTAACCTGATCGCCTGTAACTTGGTCACTTAACTTAATAACTACAATTGTAACTTCATAGCTATAATTGAAACTTGATCACTACAATTGTAACTTGATAACTGCAATAGGACCTTCCTTAACACAACTGAAACTAAATCACTATAACTGATAATTTTTCACGGCTATTCTAACTTAATCACTGAAAATGTAACTTACTCTGTACAATTGTAACTTAATCAATGCAATTGCAACTTGATCTCTTTAATTATAACTTAATCAATTGCCGTTGCAATTGTAACTTCGAGACAAATTAAAATTGAAACTTATCCGCAACATATATAACTGTCTTAACCTACATTACATAAGGGTCCAGTTCCTGAAGCCATTCAGTGACCCACAACATCGCAAGGCGGTTCGGACACATAATAATCTAATTAACCAAAATTAAACAGGTCAGTTACCGCCAAGAAATACGAGAAAAACATGATAAAAGGTATTTGAAAATAATGAGTAAAAACCCTTATCTCTTACGTCTGAGAAGTCGATCTTCTGGAGCTCCTTGTGGAGGATGGTGGAGATGCAAGGTCGCAGGTCAAGGAGGTCGTCAAAGTAGGCACGATTGGCGATGTTGAAGGTGTATTGGGACTGGCTGCTGGCTCGCTGGGCGTACCTGTGTGGGGGAGAGCCTGGCTGTAGTGGTGATGGTAGTGGTAGTGGTGGTGATGGAAGTGGTGATGGTGGGAGTAGTAGTAGTGATGTTAGCAGTAGTGGTGGTGGTGGTAGTGGAGATGGTGGTGGTAGTGGTGATAGTGGCAGTAGGGTGGTGGTAGTGGTGATGGTGGGAATAGTAGTGGTAATGGTGGCAGTAGTGGTGATGGTGGGAGTAGTAATGATGGTGCTAGTGATGGTGATGATGCTAGTGATGGTGATGATGCTAGTGATGGTGGGAGTAGTAATGATGGTGCTAGTGATGGTTTTGGTGCTAGTGATGGTGATGATGCTAGTGATGGTGTTGATGCCAGTGATGGTGTTGATGCTAGTGATGGTGATGATGCTAGTAATAGTGATGATACTAGTGATCGTGTTGGTGCTAGTGATGGTGGGAGTAGTAATGATGGTGCTAGTGATGATGATGATGCTAGTGATGGTGGGAGTAGTAATGATGCTGCTAGTGATGGTGATGATGCTAGTGATGGTGTTGATGCCAGTGATGGTGTTGGTGTTAGTGATCGTGATGATGCTAGTAATGGTGATGATACTAGTGATGGTGTTGGTGCTAGTGATGGTGATGATGCTAGTGATGGTGATGATGCTAGTGATGGTGATGATGCTAGTGATGATGATGATGCTAGTGATGGTGATGATGCTAGTAATGGTGATGATACTAGTGATGGTGTTGGTTCTAGTGATGGTGTTGGTGCTAGTGATGGTGTTGGTGCTAGTGATGGTGTTGGTGCTAGTGATGGTGTTGGTGCTAGTTATGGTGTTGGTGCTAGTGATGGTGATCGTAGACAAATAAGAATATGATGAACGAATCATACTCTTTCATCAGTCACCAAATGGGGGGTACAACTTCCCCGGATTCTAACTCACAGCAATTTTCTTAATTTGCTTGGTACCAATTAATTGTTTGGTGAACAGCTGCATCAGGTGAAAGGAAACGTGACCAAGTGCTTGTGTCCTGCCAGAGAATTGAATTCGAGTCCCTCGCGTGTGAGCTGAGGCTGTAGCCTACTGCGCTGCAGGAGTCACGTAGCATGCAGGCGATGAGTCACAATAACGTGGCTAAAGTAAGTTGACCAGACCACACACTAGAAGGTGAAGGGACGACGACGTTTCGGTCCGTCCTGGACCATTCTCAAGTCGATTGTGATGAGGAAGAAGATGCAGGCAATAAATAGGCTAGAGAGAGGTGAGGAGCAAAGTGTAGTAGAGGAGATAGTAGTAGGAATAATAATAGGATAGTAATAATTAAAAAAAAATTGGTCTAAAATAATAAAAAAAATTGATTGGTCTTCCTCTAAAAATTATTTTAGAGGAAGACCAATCAATAGGATGATTGGAATCCCTCACATGACTGAAGAGAGCATTGTTAGTGTCTGCAGACTTAACACTTCTCTTGTGTTCTTTAAGTCTGTAATTCAGTGTACGGCCAGTTTCGCCAAAGTATTGGAGAGGACAAGACGAATTCTTTCTTTCTCTTTCCTTTTCTTTCTCTCTTCTCTCTTTTCTATTCTTTGTTTCCTTTACGTTCACTTACTATTCTCTTCATATTCCTATTACTATCTCCTCATTCGGTGGTTATAATAGGAGTATGGGCCAATAGACTCTGCATTTTCTATTCCTACTACTATCTCCTCTACTACACTTTGCTCCTCACTTCTCTCTAGTTTATTTATTGCCTGCATCTACTTCCTCATCACAATCGACTTGAGAATGGTCCAGGACAGACCGAAACGTCGTCGTCCCTTCACCTTCTAGTGTGTGGTCTGGTCAGCCATGTAGCATGTGCGTTGCTGGGGAACTCATCATCAGTGTTTATAAGCATCTTTGTGTCTGGGAATACTATTGGTGTAAGTGAATATTGTAATGTGCTTGAAGAAATCGTGTATGATAATAATGTAGTGAGGTGATAGTCGTTACTCACATTACGTCAAGTGCGCGCCACAACCGCAGTGTTGACGCCTTGTCCGTAACCCTGAGCGCGGCTTCCAGTTGGGTCTTGGTGCTTCCCGCCGTCCCGAAGTAGGTCAGGGTGAGCGCTGTCCAAATGCTATAGGGCGAGAAAAAGAGGTTCTCGGCCGGGGTGTTGCGGGAAAGTTGTCTGTAGAGATCAAAGCTGAAGTCGTTGATGCCGGAGAGGTCAGTGTTGACGCCTCTGGAGTTGCCACTGTCGGAGAGGCATTGTGGGACGACGCTGGCCACCGTTGCCACGACAACCGTCGCCATGGTAACTCCCGCCACAGCTTCCCACCTCATATTTCTGCCGGAAGACAAGATTTTTATTTTATATTTTTAATTATTTATATATACAAGAGTTCTTATACATTCTTGTACAGCCACTAGTACGCGTAGCGTTTCGGGCAAGTCCTTCATCCAATGTTCCCTGGAATACGACCCGCCAAATCGTTTAACAACCAGGTACCCATTTTACTGTTGGGTTAAACAGAGACTACAGTTAAGGATTGGCGCCCAGTAAATCCTCCCCGGCCAGGACACGAACCTAGAAACAAAGGTCTCGCGAAACGCCAGGAGAGGGTCTAAACCACTACACCACGGTGACTGCTTAAATCTCTTGAACCCTTCATGTGAAACTGAAACGATTCTGTCACTCACCCGCCAGATATGATTAATGGGGATCATAATAAACTAATTAACCTGTGACTGTTGACGTGGCCATGTAACTGGCTCATCAAGGCTGAACTTGTTTCACTAAACCAACTTTGGGATTCCATTTCTGAGCCGATTATCTGTATCTATTAATTAGGATGTCTGTCTGTCAGAGAAGGGAAGCCAGACGCTTAGGGCTAGCCTCTCACTGAACATTACATCCTGATTTGTGACTTTACAGTCAAAGCCATAGGGTCGACCTCTCCTTAATTAAGAAGGATCGGCTCCTATGCGCCCACCAGCAAGTCCTGTGAAATATAAAATGAGGGTTTGACTGTCCATAGAGTGTTAAACTGAGTTAACAGCTGTTATCCTAAAGAATCAACGTCCATTCCATTGATTCAACATCAATAACGTTGACTGAATATTACTCGAGCATCTTTTGCCCATTAGGAAAGGAATGGGATGGACGGAGAGAGGTAGAGGGAGGGGGAACAGGAGGTAGAGACGTGAGAGAGGGAGAGAACCAGAGAGATTTAGAGTGACAGAGGCAGAGAGAACTAGAGTGACGGAGAGAGGTAGAGGGAACGAGAGGGAGAGTGAATGGGGTATGGTGCCCACTACCCCCCACAGGATGGGTATGGTGCCCACTACCACCCACAGGATGGGTATGGTGCCCACTACCGCCCACAGGATGGGTATGGTGCCCACTACCGCCCACAGGATGGGTAGGGTGCCCAATACCGCCCACAGGATGGGTATGGGGTCCACTACCACTCACAGAATGGGTATGGTGCCCACTACCGCCCACATGATGGGTATGGGGTCCACTACCGCCCACAGGATGGGTATGGTGCCCACTACCGCCCACAGGATGAGTATGGGGTCCACTACCGCCCACGGGGTGGGTATGGTGCCCACTACCGCTCACAGGATGGGTATGGGGTCCACTACCACCCACATGATGGGTATGGTGCCCACTACCGCCCTCGGAGGTGGGTATGGTTCTCACTACCGCCGACGGGGTGGGTATGGTGCCAACTACCGCCGACGGGGTGGGTATGGTGCCTACTACCGCCCACAGGGTGGGTATGGTGCCCACTACCGCCCACGGGGTGGGTATTGTGCCAACTACCGCCCACGGGGTGGGTATAGTGCCCTTTACCGCCTACGGAGGTGGGTATGGGTTACCTAATAAGTGAAGTAAACTACCTGAAGCTTCCTCTGTGTCAGTCACAAACCACAGTTGTTAACGCCCACCGGCCAATTAATCTTTAGTGTCATGAGCTTCTGACACCACGCACTTCTGTTGTTGTTGCTTATGACAAAAACACACCTTCTCCAGCCAATAGGTAGGCGGGCATAAGCTTATGACACAGCTGTTCAGTGTCGTGATCAAACTTGACACAACAACACTTAACGTTATGACACAACACCCAAGCATCGTGAGACTGCCACTAAACATCCTCCAGTGTCGTGAGGTTATGACACAACACTCTAATGTGACGAACGTATGACAGAGCACTAGTGTCACGACTTGTGTCGGGAGTTTGACACCACACAACCTCAAGTTTCGTGAGATTATGACACAGTCCTCCAATGTCGATAGTTTATGACACAAGTCGCGTGAAGCGAGGTAATATGACACACTCTAGTGTGAGGTTGACACCAGACACCATCTGGTTAGAGTGTCACAACACATCCTTTAGTGCTGTGAACTTATGACACAAGTGACATGAGGCCATGACCGGCCACAGGTGTCTGGTGTCAAGGCGGGAGTAATCAACAAATGATGCTGCTGGTGATGAGCTCACTTGGTGATGACACCACCACTCAGTGAATCAACATCACACTTGAACTAGTAGTAGCGGTCATCCATCAGTCTCAGGAGAATATGGAGTTGCGCTCTGGTTGTCGGTCTGGGGCGGTCTCTCCAGGGCGCAAAGTCAGGGAAGCTGTTACCCATGCAGCCCCCTTGAACTGTTTCCTTATCAAAGCCACACAGCAAAGACCAACCAACCTGGAGGAACCGGTTAATGGCTGCTGGAAGAGACGAGGACAGTGTCACTGGAGCTGTATGATGGTCAACAGTGACGGGAGAAGCAGCGGTGGTGGGTGAGGACGCTGGTGACTGTGTGTGGTGGTACTCAGGGCCAGCATATATACCCGCCCCGCTCGCCTGCCGACTGTCCGCCTTCACTCACTGTTCCTTTTTCCCTCCCTCTAGCATCCTGTGGCGCCCCGGCTCTGGACCAGTGACGCAGGATGATACATTTCATCTTCCAGTTCTGTGTGTCTTCTGGCAGGGGACACACACATGCAGCGCTGTTGTAGTCTGGTAATAGTTGTGGTGTGGTTGTAGTGGTGAGGGCCAGGGCTCTGATCGGGACAACATGCTGTCTATCTGCCACACGCGTCAAACGAGTCTCAGCCAACAGTGTCCGTGAACGCGCTGAAGTGCATCTATGGGAAGATGCTGAGGACGCAGAGTGAACGATACACTCCGGAGAGTGAACGATGACCAGAGGGAAATATGTAACCCGTTTTAGGAAAAATTTCCGCCGGTGGGAAAACCGGAGAGTTTTTTTATTATTATTTTCTACCACAGACGTGGCCACACATTCACAATGCTAACCAGCATATATACATTTTCTTCTCTCCTCCATGGACAGGGTTAGAGATATGTTAAACATATAGTTTAGGGGTTTATTGAACAATCAACCACAGAAGGTGATTCGGTGCTTTTAAAATGCTAAGCTAACCTACATACGCAGATACATAGATGCACAGATTTACGTATGCCTTACATAAAGTGTTCAATGTGTCTTTTACAGTGTCATTAATGTGCATTTACATAGGTGAAATGTAATTCTGATCTGCTTCCATATATACTTTATACATATATATACACACACACATATACGTACATATACATATGTACACACACACATGCATTCACATACATTTTACTCTGACAGGGTAAGATAGCTGATAGAGAAACTAGTGTGCAATTAAGCACTTAATCACTGAAGGTGATTAAGGTGCTTTTACAAGCTCAGGTTATATAGTTACAACACATACATACATTGTAAAATTGATACATTACATGGTTAATCTTGTTTACAAGTCCGATACATCATCAAGTGTTCCAGTACTCATATAGTAATTACACAGTTCAGCATACCTTAGCCCAGGAGGGCGAAAGTCAGTCAATATGGGACATTCTACAATATAATGTTCAAGAGAGTGCATGTTTTCTCTTTCACGAAGTTGACACATTGTGTACTGGACATTTGGGTTTTGAGAAAGCTGCCAGATACGTCTATATCCCAGGCGTATTCTGGCCACTATAACATCACATTGCCGGGTTCTTGCTCTATTAGTCCCATATGTGAATGTCTCCTCACGATATCTATCATAATATTTAATGCTACACCTTTCCGGTCTTTGTGAATTTGTTAGATCTGTGAGATCTTTATTAGATATTTGTTTAAGTATTCTCTTTGTCACTGCTAATGAAACACCCATATCAATTTCTACCACTGGTTTTCTACAGGTGGTCTTTGCAAGCATATCAACAGTGTCATGCCTTGAGATGCCAACATGTGATGATATCCATAGGAATTTAATTTCAAATCTGTTTTCTTTAGCAGCTAAAACATTCATTCGAATATCACTGACTGTTTTCTGGGTGTCACTACTATGTGCGTTCAATGCCAGTAGTGCACTCTGCGAGTCACAGTATACAAGTCCACTGCCTTTGTCTTTTAAAAATTCAGTGGCAAGGTTCATTGCAAGAAAATTGGCAGTGGCCTGCAAGTTCGGTTTGAGTTGTACTTGCCCAGTCATTGACGCTCTTCATTGCTGTATGTACGAGAGAAGAACATTGTTCAAATATGTTACATGCACATCCGGAACATCGTCCACCTTCTTCTACAGAGCCGTCGGTATAGCACTGATACACATCGTTACCCATTCTCTGAGTACTTTCAGTGATGCTTTTCAGTGTTAACTGTTTTAATAATGAAGAGTGAGGGTGCGAGCGAACGCGTGACGTCACTCAACATGTCTGATCAACTTCCCACTCTCATGGTTATTGAACTGTGCATCTCTTTCCATTTAGAGCGGATTTGCCGCTCCCAGTGGACTTCCCGATGAGTATACCATCCCTCTCAACGGTGATGTATACCAACCCTCTCAATTTAAATTAAATTTTAAATTTTTGCCCCGAGGGGCGAGTTTATTGGGCAGCGCCACTCATCTTTTGAGTGGACATACCGCCATAGCAGCATGTACAACACTCCCCAATAGGAAGAAAACCCGCTGGGCTATTCATCCTGTCACTTGTACCCAGACACAGCTGGAACTTGCTTAACTGTCTCAAGTGAACAGCTCCTCAAACAAGAAGGTTAACATCTATCAACCCTTAAAAGCTTACGTTATCATGCGGGTGCAAAGTGGGGGAATCTTTTAGGAACAGTATCAATATTTGACAAATAGTGTTTTCCTAACTCAAACAATGTGGGGTTTATTATTCTACACATACTTCTGATGTCTCTCAGGTGTTCACATTCACGTAGATAGTGGTCAAGGCGGTGTCCATCACTCTCACCACAGATTCTACAATTTCGCTGATCAACTGTTGTTTCCATTCCATATCTCCATGGATATTTGTATCCAAGACGGATTCTCGCTATTACTGATTCTCTCCCTCGTCCTCCTCCTCTTCGGCCATAATGACTGGGATTGCCAGCTGCAACCATGTTGTACCATCGTACAGAATCATTGGCTTGTGCTTCTATCCTCCTTTCCTCATTTACCTTGTCACGGTGATGTTGCCTGACAATACCTCTAATTTGTAGTAGAGTCTTGGGTATGAAGTATTCAATATGGTCTCCTTCAGCGCCTTCAGCAGCCAGCACATCTGCTCGTTCATTCCCACATATTCCATCATGGGAGGGGATCCACAGAAACTTCATGACTCTTCCTTCATTGGTAAGTACTCTCACAGCTCTCTTAATTTCAGCAACTATTGCAAGATTTTCTGCCCGATTTTTACTTAGGCTTTGCAGTGCTGCTTTTGAATCAGTGCAAATCACTGCACCATTAGTGTTCCGTTAAGAAACCTTAACGCCATAACAATGGCAGTTAACTCTGCTTGCGTTCAAGAGGCATAGTTCTCAATACGCGCTTTTTCTTCATTTCTGCCTTGGAAAGTATTATCCTTGATTACCGTGTATGCTGCATCAGCCCTACCATTGACAGGATTAGATGACCCGTCAGTGTAGATTTGATCTAGTTCATCTCCGGCTTCTTTATAAATTTCCTCGAGATACTTGTGCCTCATTTCTTGTGGTAACATGTGGGATTTTTTCATTGCCATTTCATTGATGATAATCATACATGAGTCATCCTCCCAGGGAGGTAACCTCTCTACAGGCAGGAGCTCACGAGCTTGCTCAGGCAGGTGAAGCTCTTCGAGGTAGCAGACTGATCTATGATGCCATTTTTTGCTTCTCCTGTTTCCCCCTGAAAGTAGCACAGAGCTCAATTTTTTCTTAACAATATCATTGTAATGGGGATCTCTGGCTATCCTAATTGCAAGCTTAGCATTCAGCTCCTTAATTCTGCTTGATGATGCGTATACCATTTCTCAACGGTGATGAGTGCACCATCCTGCTCAACGGTGATGTGTATAAAATCCCTCTCAACGATGATGTGTATACCTTCCCTCTCAACAGTGATGAATATACTATCAGCTCACCTCTCTCTTGACTTTTTATTGCCTGTATCACCTCCCTCATCACAATCGACTTGAGAATGGTCCAGGACGGACCGAAACGTTGTCGTCCCTTCACCTGCTAGTGTGTGGTCTGGTCAAACTACTTCAGCCACGTTATTGTGACTCATCGCCTGGCAGTGTTTAGTTAATATAATTTGTTCTGAATTAATTATTTGTCCATTTGACAGTAATTAATTACTTAAGTTAATTAAGTGTAGTTAATATCATCAAGCTGATTTAACATAGTTTGGATTGGCAAGCTGTCGAGAGTGACGGCATTGTGTTAATGTAATTCTTTCTCGATTATCTGTCGGTTTAACAGTAATTAATGTAATTACTTTACTGAATGCATGATGATTCAAGTGACTGAGTAATTATGGCTAGCTAATTACTTCTTCTTGAGAATAGGTGCAGTTTGCATGAAGGGGTAACCCTCCCGATGACTGCACCAGGACAGATGTAAGGAGACGCGTTGATGGTGAGGAGGAGAAGAAAGTCAAAAGCGTTAGATGTGATGGGCCGTAGAGAGAGGAGTGGCGACGAAAACAGAGGCGAACGTTAGAGGGAGACTCCTCGCAGCGGGGGGCGGGGAGGCGTGGTCACGGCGGCAGCTGATCCAGGCACGGCATAGCCATGTGCGCAAGATGGGAACTAATACTTCTCCGGAAACTTGCGTATCGGAAAGCGCAAGCAGTATGCTTCCCAAATCACCCACAGGTCGGCGGGCAGCCGGCCATCAGGCAGTACCCTCGGCTGAGACATTCTATCCGGCACCCTATAAACAAACACCTTCTCAGACGATACCCAGCTAGTGGACGAGCACCATGGGATCGGAAGCACCCGGGCATCCCAATAAGGGCCCAACTCCGGACCCTCACAGGGCACGACCCCAGCAGACGGGACTAGGTAACCACCAGACCGGGGCAATGAAGGAGGGGAAACAGCAGGGGATGCAGGCGCGGCAGCGACCCCACCACAGGGCACAGGAGCCGAGGCCCCCCGGCGCACATCTTTCCGCAACATCACGACGAGGTCCCGATCATCAGGGATAACCACCCACTGCGGGGATCCAACAGCAGGTGACACAGGAAGGGGGACACAGGTAGCAACTTCTGAGCCCCGCACAGCACCATCATCCACGGCGGGGGACGCCAGCTGAGCACCATACTCCCCCACCTCCTCCCAAGGCACACCACGAAGGGGAGACACACTCCGAGCCCGCCACGAACGCTTCGAGACAGGCCGCACCACACCACGCCCAGCAGGCCCCTCCGCAGGCACGGCCACCATCGTTACATCCACACAGGCCAACCCCGCACCGTCCGAAGAGTCCCCAGAGGCCACATCACCCACACTGTCTACATCATCCAGGGAAACAGCCTCAGAACACCGACGTGCACGCTTCTGCAAAGGAATGGAAAGAGCAGAACTACAGTCGTTAACACACACAGGCACGGCAGGCACCTCACCTTGCCGAAGCACCCCCTCCAAAACAGCAGAACCCGCGTCCCCAGGAACCGTTACCACATCCACAGGCGGGGGTGGGACATGAACCTCCACCGGGACACCCTGCACTACACGCAGCGCAGGCGACGCCCCGTCACCCTCACACACCGGCTCAACAACCCCAGGGGCCACAGCAGTCACCTGACGTGTCGCACGGGCCAGAGAACTCGCCTCAACAGGCGGAGCAGCAGACAGGCAGTCAGGGGCCTCAGGCACAGCACCCACTCCGTCCGAACGCAACAGGGGCGGAAAATCCTCCGCACGAAGAACATGCACCTGACCAGTTGCTCCCACGTCGCACGCCGCAGCCAGATGACCTTCGTGACCACACCGATAACAGGTGCGCGGTTGACTCCGGTACAAGCAGCGGAGTGTGTAACCCAACACGGACATCGACGACGGTACACTACACTTCAGCGACATCGTCAGGGTGCGGGAGCCGTCAAGCATACCAACACAGTGCCCGGCAACGACCTTATTCCATCGAACACTTAACACAGCCCCAAACCGTTCGAAACAGGAGGTTAAAAAGTCGTCCTGAAATTCGAAGGGGGCACCATGCACCGTCACAGACGTCAAGGTGACACTGAGATTCACTACCTTAACGGAGCCAGCAGTATCAGGGAGAGGGTAAACACGCCCCTCACACCGCTCGAGAAACGCCTGAAAGGCAGCCTGGAGGCGGAACTTGACTACAGCACGGTGGCCCTGAAGCAGCTGGATGCCCACCAGGTCCGACAGCTCCACATGCAGCACGTCCACCAGGGCGACACCAACCAATGGATGGTCCACCGGCACCGTAAACGCCAGACCAGCTGACAGCGTCCTCGTCATTGGAGGGCGAGACGTCCCCATGGCTAAGCAAACGTCACCCTGTCAGTGGCAAACCACCACCAGCAGGGCAAACAAGCGATCACTCAACGTAAACACTAGCCAGAAGCGGAGAGACCTCAGGAACGTCCGACCTGGCTGGCGGTCACCACGCAACTCCTAGCTAATTACAGTTTGGATTTGTTTGATAGTCTGACATACTAGTTAGTGATTAACGTAAAGTACTTTGTTGTTTACTGTCCAGTTGACAGTACAATTAACGTAATTAATCATTGAGATCAATTACTGTAAATTTTTATACTATTGTTTTGATTATCGTCTTTGGAGACGAGTGTTAAAGTAACTTGGAGTTTTGTCCAGAGATTTGTCTCATGAACTCGCCTTGTTTTGTTAACATTGTTATTTAATTGCAGATTGCTGCAAGCGTTTTAAATGCAATTTGAGTCCTAAGTGTGCACCCATATTGTTCAGTTAGTTCATGTATCAGCTCGAAGTGACAACAGAGAGGAGTCTAGTTATACTTGAGAGCGGCATAGATAGAAATCTGATATACTTGCTGTTGATAACGTGTCACTGGATTTGATTTACTTCATCTGAAATTTGACTGTTTAAAATTGGGTTAAATTGGGATATTAGTAGCAAAAATGCGGTCTCTGACAAATTTGGGTCTTATACTGGACTCTGATGAAAATTGGTCTGAAAATGGTCTCTAAATATTTTCAGGCTCAAGGTGAACCCAGTTAATTTTTCGGTCTTCAAACGGACTCTGACAATATTTGAATTTCCTCCATAAGAACTCTTTAAGAACTCAGGTGTATGTAAAACTCTGAAATATTTTGGTTTCAAAGTGGACTCTGACGAATTTTGGTCTTAAAATGGACTCTGTTAAATTTTGGGCTTAAACTAGTATCTTTTTTTTGTCTGAAAATGGTCGCTGTCAAATTTCGGTCTTCAAAACAGACCTTGCCTAATTTTCGGTCATGAACTGGACTCTGACTAATTTTGGTCTTTTATTGAACTCTTGACAGGTTTTGATCTCGAAGTGCTGACTAACTTTGGTCTTTTATTGAACTCTTGACAGGTTTTGATCTCGAAGTGGACTCTGACAATATTTGGGTCTAAAATAATCTGTCTCATTTCGGTCTTATGAAATTATTTGGTCTAAAATAGTCTCTGACAATATTTGGGTCTTAAATAATCCCTGTTAAATTTTGGTCTTATATGGTCTTTGAAATTTGGTCTAAAATGGACTCTGAAGAAAATCGGTCTTCAAATGGTCTCTTAAAATTTTGGTCATAAACTTGCAAATACACTTCTATAATTATATGAACTCTGATATATTTTCATAAAACCGAACTGTGAAAAATTTTGATTTATCCCAATAAGAACTCTTAACAAACTTCTAATATCTCTGAAACTATTTTGGCCTTAAACGAGTGTGACAAAGCGGTAAGTGTATCAAGAAACCCGACACGCCAGAGACAAATGGGAAATTTATAAGGAAACCCGACACGCCAGTGGCAAATTGCCCCAAAAACAAAAATTTGCCTCTGGCGTGTCATCCCTACTGCTGCCGTGCACCTCCTTGTTCAATGTCCAGATTTTCAAGATGATAGTAAGTCTTGCTTTCTGTGCATTCTGGTTCACTTGTCCCTAGATAGAACCCTCAGTGAATCACATACCTTTGACGTCGCCCATCTTGACACATTCCTGCCTCTCTCCTAGTGTTGACCGGTGGTGGAGAGGTTACAGAGCCACACAATCCTGTGACCGGTGGTGGAGAGATTACAGAGTCACACAGTCCTGTGACCGATGGTGAACAGGTTACAAGGCACACCATACCCATTCAGTGAATAGTGGTGGAGAGTTACAGAGACACCATACCCATCCTGTGACCGGTGGTGGAGAGGTTACAGAGACTAGCCATGCATATTCTGCGTTTACCAAAATCACATCATTATTTCATGAAATTCTTACAATTAAATTATTCTTATAATTAAATTCTAAATAATATTTAAAGTCACATGTATCAAGCGTCCCGTCCCGTGGAAAATGTCTTCTATGTACTGCGGGTGAGTTAACCTCTACACTCCTCCATTCCCTTCCTCACTACCTCATACCTCCCTCACACCGCTCAAACTCATCTCTCCTCACACACATGTTTCCTCGTCTTCATCACTCACTGTGAGGTGTGTAGGTTAATTATTTATGAATTTCTTTCCCACGGAAGATATTCTTGAATGTCTTTAAACAATAAGAATAACTATTATTCACTGTGAATTAATGCAGGCGATGAGTCACAATAACGTGGCTGAAGTATGTTGACCAATCCACACACTAGAAAATGAAGGGACGACCATGTTTTGGTCCGTCCTGGACCATTCTCAAATCGACTTGAGAATGGTCCAGGACGGACCGAAACGTTTTCGTCCCCTCTTTTCAAGTGTGTGGATTAGTGAACTGTGAATTAATCTTTGGATTAATTTAAGTGGTTGTATGTATTTAGTTTTCAGTATGAGTCATAATTTTATAATATTAATTTAATGTCTTGTATTGAAGCGCAGTGATTCAGGCAGTCAAAATAATTATGACATTTTATATTTGTATAAATAGGTTAGTATACAACATTTCTGGATGCCCAGAATATAATGATGATGGAAAATTAATGTTCAATGATTCATGGAAGTTCACACCGTCACGTAATTCCCCGCATAGCAGAGGAAACTGCCTCTTCCTACTCACCTTCATGTACCTCACTCTACATATCACCTATACGACACCAGACCCAGACGTATGTCTGGGATACCCTACCAGTCACTCTCCACCCAGCCCTAGGCCAAAGTCAGGTGCACCTGCTGATGTCCAACGTCATGCTCGTTCCCTGTGGCCAACTAGCAGTTACGCTGCCGGCCTCAACTTCCAGGCCTCGGTGACAGAGGATGTGACATCACCAGTAAGAGTATGGATATTCCTGACCTCACACACCTCGTCAATTGTTTTCTTGTATGAGGGCCATGTGGCCTTCATTATCTAAAATCAAACACGCTTTTAGATATAATTTTTTCATGTTCGTTAATATTTAATATTATAGTTAATTTTGTTAGTTTTTATTTGATTATTCTTTCTACCCGGTGCAACTTTCACACTGCATGGGGCAAAACAGAACTTTTTTTATTTGATAATACGTGAGAGCCACATTACACCTGCCTAGTGTAGCTGCGATACTGTTTCACGTCACAACACCTATTTGTTTCAGAAATTCAATGAATATTGTGAGTCAGTACTGATCACTGATCAGTTTAAGTATTGATCTTTCATGTAAGCAACTAGTTTCTTCAGTTCATATTTAACATATATTCCTATTGTGGGAAGTTTTACCCACTATAATAATATCATTATCTAAAAAAGGCATTATTTCTATATCATATAAAAATCATATCAGAATCACTACAAAATAATTATATCCTACATCTGGATCCTTCATTACAATGCCACTATGATTTTGTACGCCATAGGGCCCATGGTGCCTACGTGACTTAGTGCGTGCTTTTGCAAGGATCTAGAAGCTTCGAGAAGAATATCTTAATTAAAAAGTTGTTGGAACATCAATCAATTTCCGGTAAGGATTAAATCAAATCCTTAATAAGAATCAATAGTACTATCCAGAACTACCATTAATCTATAAATCTTATATCTAGTTATATTATAATCAAATCTTATCTCAATCATATGTCTATACAATACAAATAATCAATCAATGTGTATTGAAGGCTACCTCGCTCACGGAGCGAACTCGGACTTCTAGCGCCCACCAACGCCCAAGGGCAGAATGCGAATGTTTACAAGCAGTGAACACGTGACACGATGCTTTGCGAACATTTTCAGTAAAGGACACCACACTAACTTATCATTATCACAGTTATTACTCTCTAGAACTGGGGGAGTACCTGGACAATATCTATAAGGAAAAATTCCTAGTACTTTATCTAAATAAGAGTGTAGAGTGGAGCACACCATGTGACGCAGCCTCCATCACACCTAATCTTATCCTACTGCAATGCAACTAAGAACATATTGAACAGCAAAGCTGCTATTTTATTATAAAAAATAGAGTGCCTATTATCTCCAAGAGAAATTATACAACCTGTCTGACAAATATGTCAGACAGGCACCGGCACGCAGATTGGATAACCATAAGTATTGAGTGTTATTGTAGTGCGTTGATTGGTCAATTGCATGCTTGTATAACCTTAATGTATCCAATAAGTATGTTTATCATCACAGAGCGGGGCGACGCCCCATATTTCAGTAAATTTTTATTTATCTTTCAGTCACTGAAGCTTTTCAAGTTATCTAGACACTCATTTATCTAAACCTCTAAATAAATTTAGAGGTTTAGATAAACCTCTAAAATTGATTTTTTATCTAAATCTAATAATTTTTTGTGTTTATTAGTATGTGAATATTGGCTATTATAGTTAGAGTTCTAGGCTGGACTGTGTACATGTTTTGATCCTTGATTTAAACAGAACCAGTTTTCAGTTATAGAACTGAGTTATTAAATCTTATCCTTGTATTAACAATAAAAGCTGATGTGTCGAATTGTCTGCAGGTGGATTGTGGATCTTCAATCAACTTGAGAATGGTCCTGGATGGACCGAAACGTCGTCGTCCCTTCATTTTCTAGTGTGTGGTTTGGTCAACATATTTTAGCCACGTTATTGTGACACCTCATCTGCAACTTCTCCATTCACCCTTAGTAACCTCCACCTGCCCCTAACAGCCCACAGTTTGCCATTAAGACATAAAAAGCTTGGCTTTACGACCCAATCTAGGGACTTTAGTTGTATAAATTTTGCATACATTAATTTTTAATCTAATACAGTACAAGTCCCAAGTAGTTCACCTCTTTAATCAATCCCGACAATTTTCTCACACCTATTTCTTCCTACTCACATTCTCCATTTGAATTTCCCTTCCAATTCCTTACCTACATTCTTCAAGTATTGCAAATGGTGGCATCGGTGGGATACACTCAGTGAGAGTGTAGTGTCATTAGCTTATACTAGGAGTGTAGTGTCATAAGTTGACACTAGTAGTGTCGGAAAATCCGACACCATTTAATAATCATACAGATAATAACTGTATTACCAACAAGTTACCCATAGAAAACGTAACTTGTAGTGGAATTACCGTCTATAGAAAACGGGATATCATCACCACATACTATTATAATTCACCAGCTATTCTGCTGGGAATTATTCTTAAATACATAAGTCTTTGGACTTTACCATCATAAAAACATCTTATATAAATTAACTTAATTATCAATATTAAAGTAGAGTAAATGTGACCCTTCTATCACGTTCTGAAATCTGGACAATGTAAGCCAGGCGTCAGAGTGGAGGAAGGAGGGCAGCCATTGTTTATTGAGACCAGAGGCTCACACGGGAGCAAATTCGGCTCCTGTTAAATTTACTTGGACGTAGTGTTATGGAACCCAAAGGTGTACCATTGTCAACACGCTGTCTACAAATACAAGTTAAGTGTCTATCCGAAACCCGTTTATCATTCATTTATGGCCATTAATGTCAGGATATAGGGTTAGCCGGTTAGAACGCGAAATCGCCTCAAACTAAAGGTAATTAAGCCAGGTCTTTAATGTTCCATGTACTGTATAGTGTTTTCTCTGATATAACTTGTCATATATAGGATTCTGGCTTCACAGTTAGCGCCCTTTTGACAGGTCAAGACGAGGAAGAGTTTGTGCACCAGTTACTGGGTGATATGGAAGCTACCTCAAAGAGGATAATTTGGTGTCTACACCCTAGTTATACCTGGTGGACTAACCTGCTGTACTATAAGATAAGGAACCTCATCAATGTATGTACCTATTACTGTAATTTGATAGGCTGCATATGTGTAATATAAACCCCCCCTAAAGTGTAGATGATCGATTTGTGAGATTATTGCAGAAATACAGTCCACTTATCATTATACAAATTGCTATCGAAGTATATAAATTAACGTAAATATAAATTCATATAAATTAAATAAATATAAATCTCACAGGTCGGTTCCCACATTATTTGGTCATCTTCGAACCGGATGACGGATTATTTGATCCTATGAACCCACATTTGGTCATCTTAGTACCGGATGAACCAGTTAACCAGTGGATTCATTGAATATACTAGTGCAGTGTGATTTAAACAAAGGCCAGCAGTCAAGACGGAAGCGTAGCCTCGAGGGAGCTCAGGAGCCTCCCTCAGCCGAGTTCAGCCTTAGTCAGCGGTTTCATGCACACCCACAGATTTGGTGGCGTGTTATTCTGTGAAATGACAGCGCTAATATAGAAACCAGCCAAATTAGTGACTGTGTCTTCGCGAGATTGTTCACGGATTTCGTGGTGTTACATTTCGCGAGAGATTATCTACGAATTTTGTGGAGTTTATTTCGCGAGGTCACTAATAATATTTAATACTTCTAGATAATATTAGAAGTTTCATAGAGGCTAATTAAGAGGCTATTATCAATAATTGTGTATATTATTTCTCCAAAATAGAGAATCATTTAATATAAATTGCACTAGTGTTCTCAATATAATATTTACTAATTGCCAACCCACAACAGGGTAGGATATGACTAGTTGAACTATTATTGTTCATCCTAGTCCCATTATTACAATAGTCAGTTGTACTATATTGAACAACCTAACACCATTAATGAATGGTCCAGACCCTATTTTGGGTGTAATTTTTATCAACTCGAGTTGAGTTGTATATATAATAAATTACTTATGATCATTACACCTTTGAGTGATTAATTAGTGTCTCTACCATCCTAGGGTGATATAGAAGAGCTAACCTAAAGGTACTTCCAGTGACACTGGTTTATCACTCAAATCATTAGTGTGTATGATTGTATATATATAATGTGTATTAATTTTAAGTGCTAACCTCTAGTAGAGGTAGGATTATTGCCTAGTGAGTGCAGAATTTAACCCTAGGCTACCATCAGTGCTTGTTCAGTATTATGAGCAGCCCAAGTACAAGTCCCACAAGGCTTCACCAACGAGCCAGTATGGATAATGCAGGGAGAATGAAAAGAACCCTTGCAGGTCTTAAAGGCCACTTAACAAGACAGATCAAGAAATGTGAAGATTTGTCACAACAATCAACAGTTGATTATGCTGACCTGGAAAGCTATTATCAAGCAGCTGCAGGTAAATTTGAGCAAATCAAATGTCAAATAGCAACATATGTGGCTGAACTTGCCAACACCAATTTATCAGAAACAGAAATAGACGACATTATGGTTGATCTTGCGAATTATGAAGATCACACTCAGGCCACGTTACAGCCTTATGTCAAATTAATTGCCCAGAACAAGGCAACAGCAACAATAACAACAGTTGCATCTAATACGAGTCAAGCAGAAGCTCGACTCCCTCCAATTAATTTACCCACTTTCTCAGGAAAAGATGAGGAAGATTGGGACGAATTTTGGAACAAATTCGTTGACCTTGTAGACTCAAAACAATCTTTACCAAAGAGTAGTAAATTCTCTTATTTGCAAGGCCAATTATCAGGTGAGGCTAAAACAGTAGTATCCCATCTGAGATTAACTAATGACGGCTATGATCTGGCAGTAAAACTCCTCAAGGATAATTATGCTGATCCAGAAGTAAGAACATCACATTTAGTTCATGAGCTGTTGCATTTACCCCCACCGGAGGCTTCAGCTGATTCACTCCAAGTCTTCAAGCTGGAGGTAGAATCATTGATCAATGCCCTCAGCCTGACAGCAGATACAAACGGGGCTGAGTGGGTCTTGAAAATAATTGTCCAGGAGAAAATACCTAGGGACATATTGAGGCAAATGAGTGCTCATTACAATAAAAGTATCTTATCCATGAATGAAATATCTGAAGGTTTAAAGTCAGTAGTTCATCAATTACGAACACATGACAAATTAAAACCACCAAGTAAACCCTCAGAAACCAATAATAGCAAACCACAGAGTACCAAAGGTACTCCAAATCAATCTAGACAATATAATTCAACACCAAAGTGGAACAGTGGCAGTGTGGGCGTATATGCAGTGGGACCCTCCAAGCCTATAGTTACTGTGTCATCCAAGAACGTGACACCAAAGGGTACTGGAAGCTATGGAACATGTTTGTTCTGCAATGAGAAACATTCAATGTACCACTGCTCTAATTTTCCTGATAGTGACGCCCGTGTTGAGCGACTCAAAGATTTGCAACATTGCACGAGGTGCCTCAGGAAACATAACATCAACGACTGTGATACCCAATTACACACCTGTAATAGGTGTAACAAAGGTCAACACCATGCAGCATTGTGCAGAGACACCAAAACAACGTCTCCAAACCCCAAGGTGGAAGATAGCATTCCCACCTCAGTACAGTACTGCAAGGTGCAACAAACAAACAGTGTCCAATCGGCAAAGTCTAAAGGTAATACGACTTTGCCTACTGCCCAAATTACCATCCTGAATAAGAGGGCCAAGGTCCATACCCGTGGGTTGTTTGACCAAGGATCCCAGAGAACATATATCACTAAAAAGCTGGCAGATGAACTACAATTAAGGCCTGTAGCCCAGATGTCATTCAACATCTCAGGGTTTGTAACAGATGCAGGACCTCAAGTCTACCAGGTGGTACAACCATCAGTACGTTTAGGCAGGTACGTCTGTCGAGTACAAGCCATTGTGGTGGACAAAATACCAGTAGACCTACAAGTTCAAGGTCTGAGAGCAACAGCCAAATTCCTGAGAAATAGAGGAATAAAATTGGCAGATAATATTAAGTCTGATCACCTCACTGACTTCGGTCTCCTTGTTGGGACAGACTATTGTCATCGATTCATCGGTAGCCCTACTAAATATCAGGGTATAACCATGTTAAACTCTGCAGGAGGTAAATTACTCTCAGGCCCAGTATCAAGCCTGAGGAGCCCTATGCCTGCAGATAAACAATACCAGTAAAGATCTAAATTTGTCAGCTGATTATATTTCTCCAGTAGCATTATACTAAGGAGATTACAGCTGACTATAGTAACAGAGGTTGATGTTAGTATCATCATTTGAAGCTGAAGATGAGTTCATGAGGCCTCAGTGGCAAATCAGTGAACAGTAGCCTAAACCAGCTACAAGTCACTGCGACCAATGTCACTGAACCCACTGCAGTCTCAGAACCATACTTTGCTTTAATGATGAGCTATTCAATCTTCTGAATCAATTAACTAAATTAAACCCCAATAAATCTGATGACTGATTTGATACATTTATTATTTAATCAAGATGTATTCCATGGGCCTCAGTGTTTATATATCAGTGACCAGTTACCTGAAGAAACTTCAAGTTATATCTAATGTCACTGATCTCACTGCAGTCCCTGAATCATACTTGACTGTAGTACTTGATCACATCCAGTCTTCTGGGTTAAATAATATGTAATAAGGCTTGAATATTAGCCTTTCAAGAGTTGACAGGGAAGTGAAATCGCATTAGACTTCTAACCCCTGCAACTCTAGTACGGGACATCCGTCCTGTACGAACAGACACACAAACGTGTGATTACTAACTACTAACATCAAATTAATCTAATAATTCGAAGGAGGAGTATCGGTGTTCGTCTGTTCTAAAGAGGACTTCGACCCGTGAGCAGCCCCCTGGGGAATTATGTCGGAAAATCCGACACCATTTAATAATCATACAGATAATAACTGTATTACCAACAAGTTACCCATAGAAAACGTAACTTGTAGTGGAATTACCGTCTATAGAAAACGGGATATCATCACCACATACTATTATAATTCACCAGCTATTCTGCTGGGAATTATTCTTAAATACATAAGTCTTTGGACTTTACCATCATAAAAACATCTTATATAAATTAACTTAATTATCAATATTAAAGTAGAGTAAATGTGACCCTTCTATCACGTTCTGAAATCTGGACAATGTAAGCCAGGCGTCAGAGTGGAGGAAGGAGGGCAGCCATTGTTTATTGAGACCAGAGGCTCACACGGGAGCAAATTCGGCTCCTGTTAAATTTACTTGGACGTAGTGTTATGGAACCCAAAGGTGTACCATTGTCAACACGCTGTCTACAAATACAAGTTAAGTGTCTATCCGAAACCCGTTTATCATTCATTTATGGCCATTAATGTCAGGATATAGGGTTAGCCGGTTAGAACGCGAAATCGCCTCAAACTAAAGGTAATTAAGCCAGGTCTTTAATGTTCCATGTACTGTATAGTGTTTTCTCTGATATAACTTGTCATATATAGGATTCTGGGTTCACAGTTAGCGCCCTTTTGACAGGTCAAGACGAGGAAGAGTTTGTGCACCAGTTACTGGGTGATATGGAAGCTACCTCAAAGAGGATAATTTGGTGTCTACACCCTAGTTATACCTGGTGGACTAACCTGCTGTACTATAAGATAAGGAACCTCATCAATGTATGTAGCTATTACTGTAGTTTGATTGGCTGCATATATATTAATATAATAACCCCCCCTAATGTGTAGAGGATCGATTTGTGAGATTATGAGATTATTGCAGAAATACAGTCCACTTATCATTATACAAATTGCTATCGAAGTATATAAATTAACGTAAATATAAAATTCATATAAATTAAATAAATATAAATCTCACAGGTCGGTTCCCACAAGTAGAGTAATATCATAGGCACATGCAAGGATTGTAGTGTCATAAGCTCACACTAAAAGTGCAGTGTCATAAGCTCACACTAGACGTAGTGTCATAAGCCTACACTAGGAGTGTGGTGCCATAAGCTCACGCTATTAGTAGTGTCATAAGTTCACACTAGTAGTGTCAAAAGTTCACCCTAGTAAAATGTCCATAAACTTATTAAAAGTTAAAATTTTGTGTTATATGCTCGTACTAGAAGTGTTGAATTATAATCTAACACCTTTGCAATGCTTGTGATGTAGTAATCTCGTATTAAAGTATTTCTTTTCATAATACTGATTGTTTAGTCATTATACTTCCTAAAAACAGTATGCGCACCTCACACATTTTCAGTTCTTTAAATCAGCATTTTATATCAGTAATTACAAATATTTAACAATAATTATTTATTTATTTACCAATTTATATTGCTTATCAACTATTGTTGGTTAAATCATTGACAAATTAACTTTATAAATATATTTATAACTTCATAACAGTAAACAAATAAAATTTTGCTTATTTAAAATAAAATAATGTCTTTATATATACAGTACTGAGGCACCTTATTCTATACAACTCTAGTACATTTATGTGTGAGAACATCAGTATGAGCTGTGAGGAGGATTTGGACTTGCACACACGGGTCTTACTGATTTTCTCATTGTTATATCACCTTAAGGTGATTTTTTGTGCATATTATCTTCATTTTGTGTTTAATTTCTGTTTGAGGCTTTCATGTATTGTGTAAAGAATGTCTATAGGAACTCTCTGTACGTCTCCATTTCATTCATCTATCTTTCTCTTGTTTCTCTTGTTGATTCTCATTATGTGTTACATTCTCTAAATGCATTTCTACCGCTTTCAATATTCTCAACCCATGTCGTTCCTCATGACTATTTATTTTTTCCACTGCCTCTCCTGTAGGCTGTCTGCGTCTTCCTGTAGGAGCCTGTCAGCGGCTTCTTGTAGGCTCCCATGAACAGAACGTTTTTAGTTTGGTTGTCGTGAATGAGGAACAAGAACGGTCTGTTACAGACGAAACTATGCGCCCTGTTGAAGCCGGATCTGACTACGGCCACCACCGCCGTCGAAGCTGCGGCCTCTGTCCCTTCTTCATTCACCTCGACGAAAGCTTTGTGGATAGTCTTGCTGACGACGAGCTCCTTGTTGACTGAGAACTGCGACAGGTCGGCTGAACTACCGTTGAACAGGTCACGGATGCCCAGGTTCTTGAGGCCCTGGTCAGGGAAGGGACACAAAGGGTGTTAATTATGGTATTGGTTTTTGTTTTTATCAATCACTTGATCTTTTAATTATAACCAAATCATAGTCCTCATCACCATCATCTCCACCCTACTGTCACTCTCTTAAACAGATTAAACACAGTCTAGAAAGCTACTATCGTATCTCAGGTCATCTGAAGCCTGACCCAAGAAACAGATATTTTAATGAGCAATTTTATATATTTTTCATTAGGAATAAATTTATTAAAGTTTGGATCATGTTAATTACACAGTAAAGCTGGAACTAGCTTATGTCTTACCTCCTTCAAATCATCCTCGAGCATCTGTTCCAACTTAAACTTGGGCAGGAAAAGTTCGACCGTGTCAGTATGGGCCCGTTCCTGGGTGGCTCTCAACAGGGTGCCGGAAGTGAGCGCTGACACCACGCGCCGGAACCCTTCCTCTCCCTCGACGTCCGGCAGTAACAACAACATGGAGATGGCGTCACCGGCGTAGGGCACTTCCAGAACTTGGGCTGCCAGCTCCTCTGAGTGGGCTGATAGTGAGGAGGAAGAGCTATCATGTACAATCTTATAGAGGTTGTAGTTTGATTTTAGTGAGTTGGTATTTGTGTGAACCAGCGTCAAATTTGTATACACTTATTACATAATAGTTTGTGATAATGTCCTGTTATGAACGTTGTCAAGGGCGAAAAGAAGCAGGCACTGGAGGGCCTATGCAAGAAAAAAGACACGAAATAAAATCTGGTGGACAGGAATAATGCAGAATGTTTTGTCAAAATTGATCAGTGCTCGTATAATGATATTAATGAAGGTTTTAATTACAGTACGACCTACTAATCCCATGATTGTGTTGGGTCACATAGAGAGGATGCAGTTGGTAACTGCTTTGACATGACCGACAGGAAAGAAACCTCTGGCTAATTGAAAGGGGCACTAGCTCTCTATATTTGGGATTAATATTTGAATGTGGCTCGAATATCTATGGAATTCTCTGTCTCTCTCAGGTGCTCCAGTTCTCCATTTCCAGTATCTGAAATACTGGAGCACTTGAGAGAGGAATAACTTCCGATCCATATTCAGATACGGATCCAGACTCCAGGGAGGAAGCCTCTCTCAGAGGTGCTGCAGGACAGCCAAGCACAGTGGTCTCTGACCCTATTTGGGAGGGAAGACTCATGTAGCGTCCATGGTAGAAGATCTTTGGTGAGTGTAAGCGTAGTATTGTGTACCAAAATGTCCGGAATATGTCAGCGGTAGATCAATTGTGTAGCAACACAGTTTTCTATCGGCGACTGAACTAATGTTAGTATCTTTGGAAAGTTAGATGAAGTCCAGTAAATTTATATATATTCTGGAAATTAGTTAGGAGCGCCAGACCAGTAATGCATTAAAATATTGTGTTGAAATGTTGGTTGATCAAGGGGGACATAAATATGTCAAATGCACACTTTTATCCACCTCGAAATTATTACACAGACTTGATGTAAGAAAGTCAAAGCATTTACTGAAGAACTGAGTAAATGTTATCATTAATGGGTAAAGAATTAAGATATCAGACACCCGATATGTCTATAAATTAATAAGCAGTAGCTGTATTCTCCTTTCCTACACCTTAAGTGGGTAAAACATCTCATCTTTCCTCCCCTTAGAATGAATATAGTCCGCCTCTCTCCCTCTTTTCTCTGGTTATCAAGACTCTATCACTCCCATTCTAATGTAACTATCAGGAGTGTGGTTACCGTAGTAGGCCGGCCTCACTTAAGATCTGGAAGTGAAGGTCTCTGACTCTCCCTATACTAAGAAACAGGCCAGTGCAAGGCTTATGGTAACTGAAGTGTAGTCAACTAGAATCAGATCCCATAACCCGTATTTAATCTAGTTACTCCCTTCACTTCATTACAATGCCTCCGTCGTATTTACACGCTGGTCCTCCGACCCTGCAGTGTTTCTGGGACTCCATCAAATGTCTTAATAATAATGACGATAATACAAGGACACTGGCCGAGCTTCACCTGGTGATGTAACCTTACCTAGCCTGAGCTTTGTCTTGATCCTCATCATGGGCACGTCGACAGAGTGGCCGGGGGAGACAAAGAACTGCCTGGGTTGTGTGTGCGAGGGTTTGAACTGGTACCTCCAGGTGCCCTTGAAGTAGGCGGCGTTGATAAGCATCATGATGGCGTCCACCATGTCATCAGGGCTCACCAGATTCCGAATGAGGCCTTTGGTGGTGGTGGACACGAACTCGTTGATGGTGGCCGAAGAACCGTAAAGCTGGTGATGAACAAATTGCTCGTTAATAATTATCTTGATAAATGGGCAACAATGAAAACTTTTCACAACAGATGAGCCTAAACATCCCCTCACATGGGGATGGCCAACCCAAGTCTTGTAGATAACCCGCCCGACTCTGGGGAAGGTGGAGGTGGTCCTCTACCAGACGCTCCAGTCAAATACACAACGAAGTGACAATAGTGTAACTGGGATTGCCTTGTGTACACTTCACTGACTACTCACCTCTTCGTACTTGATCACGACTACTACCATGATCATTTTAGTAATAGCTTAACCAAGTTAAGCAATTAACCTGATCGCTTGTAACTTGGTCACTTTAACTTAATAACTACAATTGTAATTTCTTAGCAATAATTGAAACTTAATCACTACAATTGTAACTTGATAATTGCAATAGTACCTTCCTTAACACAACTGAAACTAAATCACTATAACTGATAATTTTTCACGGCTATTCTAACTTAATCACGGAAAATGTAACTTGATCTCTACAATTGTAACTTAATCAATGCAATTGCAACTTGATCTCTTTAATTATAACTTAATCAATTGCCGTTGCAATTGTAACTTCGAGGCAAATTAAAATTGAAACTTATTCGCAACATATATAACTGTCTTAACCTACATAAGATTAGGGTCCAGTTCCTGAAGCCATTCAGTGACCCACAACATCGCAAGGCGGTTCGGACACATAATAATCTAATTAACCAAAATTTAACAGGTCAGTTACCGCCAAGAAATACGAGAAAAACATGATAAAAGGTATTTGAAAATAATGAGTAAAAACCCTTATCTCTTACGTCTGAGAAGTCGATCTTCTGGAGCTCCTTGTGGAGGATGGTGGAGATGCAAGGTCGCAGGTCAAGGAGGTCGTCAAAGTAGGCACGATTGGCGATGTTGAAGGTGTACTGGGACTGGCTGCTGGCTCGCTGGGCGTACCTGTGTGGGGGAGAGCCTGGCTGTAGTGGTGATGGTAGCAGTATTGGTGGTAGCATTAGAGGTGGTGGTAGTGGTGATGGTGGTGGTAGTGGTGATGGTGGGAATAGTAGTGGTAATGGTGGCAGTAGTGGTGATGGTGGGAGTAGTAATGATGGTGCTAGTGATGGTGATGATGCTAGTGTTGGTGCTAGTGATGGTGTTGGTGTTAGTGATGTGATGATGCTAGTGATGGTGATGATACAAGGGATAGTGTTGGTGCTAGTGATGGTGATGATGCTAGTGATGGTGATGATGCTAGTGATGGTGGGAGTAGTAATGATGGTGCTAGTGATGGTTTTGGTGCTAGTGATGGTGATGAGCCTAGTGATGGTGTTGATGCCAGTGATGGTGTTGATGCTAGTGATGGTGATGCTAGTAATAGTGATGATACTAGTGATCGTGTTGGTGCTAGTGATGGTGGGAGTAGTAATGATGGTGCTAGTGATGGTGATGATGCTAGTGATGGTGGGAGTAGTAATGATGGTGCTAGTGATGGTGATGATGCTAGTGATGTTGATGCCAGTGATGGTGTTGGTGTTAGTGATCGTGATGATGCTAGTAATGGTGATGATACTAGTGATGATGATGATGCTAGTGATGATGATGATGCTAGTGATGATGATGATGCTAGTGATGGTGTTGGTTCTAGTGATGGTGTTGGTGCTAGTGATGGTGTTGGTGCTAGTGATGGTGTTGGTGCTAGTGATGGTGTTGGTGCTAGTGATGGTGTTGGTGCTAGTGATGGTGTTGGTGCTAGTGATGGTGTTGGTGCTAGTAATGGTGTTGGTGCTAGTGATGGTGTTGGTGCTAGTGATGGTGTTGGTGCTAGTAATGGTGTTGGTGCTAGTGATGGTGTTGGTGCTAGTGATGGTGTTGGTGCTAGTAATGGTGTTGGTGCTAGTGATGGTGTTGGTGCTAGTGATGGTGTTGGTGCTAGTGATGGTGTTGGTGCTAGTAATGGTGTTGGTGCTAGTGATGGTGTTGGTGCTAGTGATGGTGTTGGTGCTAGTGATGGTGTTGGTGCTAGTGATGGTGTTGGTGCTAGTGATGGTGTTGGTGCTAGTGATGGTGTTGGTGCTAGTGATGGTGTTGGTGCTAGTGATGATGATGATGCTAGTGATGGTGTTGGTGCTAGTAATGGTGTTGGTGCTAGTAATGGTGTTGGTGCTAGTGATGGTGTTGGTGCTAGTGATGGTGTTGGTGCTAGTGATGGTGTTGGTGCTAGTGATGGTGTTGGTGCTAGTGATGGTGATCGTAGACAAATAAGAATATGATGAACGAATCATACTCTTTCATCAGTCACCAAATGGGGGGTACAACCTCCCAGGATTCTAACTCACAGCAATTTTCTTAATTGGCTTGGTACCAATTAATTGTTTGGTGAACAGATGCATCAGGTGAAAGGAAACGTGGCCAGGTGCTTGTGTCCTGCACGGGAGTATTGAATTCGAGTCCCTCGCGTGTGAGCTGAGGCTGTAGCCTACTGCGCTGCAGGAGTCACGTAGCATGCAGGCGATGAGTCACAATAACGTGGCTAAAGTAAGTTGACCAGACCACACACTAGAAGGTGAAGGGACGACGACGTTTCGGTCTGTCCTGGACCATTCTCAAGTCGATTGTGATGAGGAAGAAGATGCAGGCAATAAATAGGCTAGAGAGAGGTGAGGAGCAAAGTGTAGTAGAGGAGATAGTAGTAGGAATAATAATAGGATAGTAATAATTAAAAAAAAAAATTGGTCTAAAATAATAAAAAAAATTGATTGGTCTTCCTCTAAAAATTATTTTAGAGGAAGACCAATCAATAGGATGATTGGAATCCCTCACATGACTGAAGAGAGCATTGTTAGTGTCTGCAGACTTAACACTTCTCTTGTGTTCTTTAAGTCTGTAATTCAGTGTACGGCCAGTTTCGCCAAAGTATTGGAGAGGACAAGACGAATTCTTTCTTTCTCTTTCCTTTTCTTTCTCTCTTCTCTCTTTTCTATTCTTTGTTTCCTTTACGTTCCCTTACTATCCTCTTCTTATTCCTATTACTATCTCCTCATTCGGTGGTTATAATAGGAGTAGCCTCGTATGGGCCAATAGGCCCTCTGCATTTCTTATTCCTACTACTATCTCCTCTACTACACTTTGCTCCTCACTTCTCTCTAGTTTATTTATTGCCTGCATCTACTTCCTCATCACAATCGACTTGAGAATGGTCCAGGACAGACCGAAACGTCGTCGTCCCTTCACCTTCTAGTGTGTGGTCTGGTCAGCCATGTAGCATGTGCGTTGCTGGGGAACTCATCATCAGTGTTTATAAGCATCTTTGTGTCTGGGAATACTATTGGTGTAAGTGAATATTGTAATGTGCTTGAAGAAATCGTGTATGATAATAATGTAGTGAGGTGATAGTCGTTACTCACATTACGTCAAGTGCGCGCCACAACCGCAGTGTTGACGCCTTGTCCGTAACCCTGAGCGCGGCTTCCAGTTGGGTCTTGGTGCTTCCCGCCGTCCCGAAGTAGGTCAGGGTGAGCGCTGTCCAAATGCTATAGGGCGAGAAAAAGAGGTTCTCGGCCGGGGTGTTGCGGGAAAGTTGTCTGTAGAGATCAAAGCTGAAGTCGTTGATGCCGGAGAGGTCAGTGTTGACGCCTCTGGAGTTGCCACTGTCGGAGAGGCATTGTGGGACGACGCTGGCCACCGTTGCCACGACAACCGTCGCCATGGTAACTCCCGCCACAGCTTCCCACCTCATATTTCTGCCGGAAGACAAGATTTTTATTTTATATTTTTAATTATTTATATATACAAGAGTTCTTATACATTCTTGTACAGCCACTAGTACGCGTAGCGTTTCGGGCAAGTCCTTCATCCAATGTTCCCTGGAATACGACCCGCCAAATCGTTTAACAACCAGGTACCCATTTTACTGTTGGGTTAAACAGAGACTACAGTTAAGGATTGGCGCCCAGTAAATCCTCTCCGGCCAGGACACGAACCTAGAAACAAAGGTCTCGAAAACGCCAGGAGAGGGTCTAAACCACTGCACCACGGTGACTGCTTAAATCTCTTGAACCCTTCATGTGAAACTGAAACCTTTCTGTCACTCACCCGCCAGATATGATTAATAGGGATCATAATAAACTAATTAACCTGTGACTGTTGACGTGGCCATGTAACTGGCTCATCAAGGCTGAACTTGTTTCACTAAACCAACTTTGGGATTCCGTTTCTGAGCCGATTATCTGTATCTATTAATTAGGATGTCTGTCTGTCAGAGAAGGGAAGCCAGACGTTTAGGGCTAGCCTCTCACAGAACATTACATCCTGATTTGTGACTTTACAGTCAAAGCCATAGGACGGTTGGGGTCGACCTCTCCTTAATTAAGAAGGATCGGCTCCTATGCATCCACCAGCAAGTCCTGTGAAATATAAAATGAGGGTATGACTGTCCATAGAGTGTTAAACAGAGTTAACAGCTGTTATCCTAAAGAATCAACGTCCATTCCATTGATTCAACATCAATAACGTTGACTGAATATTACTCGAGCATCTTTTGCCCATTAGGAGAGGAATAGGATGGACGGAGCGAGGTAGAGGGAGGGGGAACAGGAGGTAGAGACGTGAGAGAGAACGGGAGAGAGGGAGAGAACCAGAGAGATTTAGAGTGACAGAGGCAGAGAGAACTGGAGTGACGGAGAGAGGTAGAGGGAACGAGAGGGAGAGTGAATGGGGTATATGGTTCACTACCGCCCACAGGATGGGTATGGGGTCCACTACCGCCCACAGGATGGGTATGGGGTTCACTACCACCCACAGGATGGGTATGGTGCCCACTACCGCCCACAGGATGGGTATGGTGCCCACTACCGCCCACAGGATGGGTATGGTGCCCACTACCGCCCACAGGATGGGTATGGTGCCCACTACCGCCCACAGGATGGGTATGGTGCCCACTACCGCCCACAGGATGGGTATGGTGTCCACTATTCCCACATGATGGGTATGGTGCCCACTACCGCCCACAGGATGGGTATGGTGCCCACTACCGCCCACAGGATGGGTATGGTGTCCACTACCGCCCACATGATGGGTATGGGGTCCACTACCGCTCACATGATGGGTATGGGGTCCACTGCCGCCCACAGGATGGGTATGTTGCCCACTACCGCCCACAGGATGGGTATGGGGTCCGCTACCGCCCACAGGATGGGTATGGTGCCCACTACCGCCCACAGGATGGGTATGGGGTCCACTACCCCCCAAAGGGTGGGTATGGTGCCCTCTACGCCCACAGGATGAGTATGGGGTCCACTACCGCCCACGGGGTGGGTATGGTGCCCACTACCACCCACAGGATGAGTATGGTGCGCACTACCGCCCACAGGATGGGTATGGTGCGCACTACCGCCCACAGGATGGGTAGGGTGTCCAATACCGCCCACGGGGTGGGTATGGGGTCCACTACCACCCACATGATGGGTATGGTGCCCACTACCGCCCTCGGGGGTGGGTATGGTGCCACCTACCGCCCACGGGGTGGGTATGGTGCCAACTACCGCCCACAGGGTGGGTATGGTGCCCACTACCGCCCATGGGGTGGGTATGGTGCCTACTACCGCCCACAGGGTGGGTATGGTGCCCACTACCGCCCACAGGGTGGGTATGGTGCCCACTACCGCCCATGGGGTGGGTATGGTGCCTACTACCGCCCACGGGGTGGGTATTGTGCCAACTACCGCCCACGGGGTGGGTATGGGTTGCCTAATAAGTGAAGTAAACTACCTGAAGCTTCCTCTGTGTCAGCCACAAATCACAGTTGTTAACGCTCACCGGCCAATTAATCTCTAGTGTCATGAGCGTCTGACACCACGCACTTCTGTTGTTGTTGTTGTTGCTTATGACACCAACACACACCAACAACACCTTATCCAGCCAATAGATAGGCGGGCATAAGCTTATGACACAGCTGTTCAGTGTCGTGATCAAACTTGACACAACAACACTTAACGTTATGACACAACACCCAAGTATCGTGAGACTGCCACTAAACATCCTCCAGTGTCGTGAGGTTATGACACAACACTCTAATGTGACGAACGTATGACAGAGCACTAGTGTCACGACTTGTGTCGGGAGTTTGACACCACACAACCTCAAGTTTCGTGAGATTATGACACAGTCCTCCAATGTCGATAGTTTATGACACAAGTCGCGTGAGGCGAGGTAATATGACACATTCTAGTGTGAGGTTGACACCGGACACCATCTGGTGAGAGTGTCACAACACATCCTTTAGTGCTGTGAACTTATGACACAAGTGACATGAGGCCATGACCGGCCACAGGTGTCTGGTGTCAAGGCGGGAGTAATCAACAAATGATGCTGCTGGTGATGAGCAGGTGATGAGCTCACTTGGTGATGACACCACCACTCCGTGAATCAACACCACACTTGAACTAGTAGTAGCGGTCATCCATCACTCTCAAGAGAATATGGAGTTGCGCTCTGGTTGTCGGTCTGGGGCGGTCTCTCCAGGGCGCAAAGTCAGGGAAGCTGTTACCCATGCAGCCCCCTTGAACTGTTTCCTTATCAAAGCCACACAGCAAAGACCAACCAACCTGGAGGAACCGGTTAATGGCTGCTGGAAGAGACGAGGACAGTGTCACTGGAGCTGTATGATGGTCAACAGTGACGGGAGAAGCACCGGTGGTGGGTGAGGACGCTGGTGACTGTGTGTGGTGGTACTCAGGGCCAGCATATATACCCGCCCCGCTCGCCTGCCGACTGTCCGCCTTCACTCACTGTTCCTTTTTCCCTCACTCTAGCATCCTGTGGCGCCCCGGCTCTGGACCAGTGACGCAGAATGATACATTTCATCTTCCAGTTGTGTGTGTCTTCTGGCAGGGGACACACACACATACAGCGCTGTTGTAGTCTGGTAATAGTTGTGGTGTGGTTGTAGTGGTGAGGGCCAGGGCTCTGATCGGGACAACATGCTGTCTATCTGCCACACGTGTCAAACGAGTCTTAGCCAACAGTGTCCGTGAACGCGCTCAAGTGCGTCTATGGGAAGATGCTGAGGACGCAGAGTGAACGATACACTCCGGAGAGTGAACGATGACCAGAGAGAAATATGTAACCCGTTCTAGGAAAAACTTCTGCCGGTGGGAAAACCGGAGAGTGCGCGCGAGCGAGCGCGTGACGTCACTCAACATGACGGATCAACTTCCCACTCTCGCGGTTATGCAACTGTGCAACTCTTTCCATGTAGAGCGGATTTGCCGCTCCCAGTGGACTCCCCGCCACCCCTCGTGTGCAACGTTGGGTTTGTTGCTGCGTCAACACAAGCCCTTCTGCCTATAATAATAACAGTAATCATAAGATTTATTAATTTATAAGATATTCAAAGGAAAAGTGGTTATTTAACAGGTACAATAATTTAACATATTCCCTCTGTCTGTCTCTCTCTCTCTCTCTCTCTCTCTCTCTCTCTCTCTCTCTCTCTCTCTCTCTCTCTCTCTCTCTCTCTCTCTCTCTCTCTCTCTCTCTCTCTCTCTCTCTCTCTCTCTCTCTCTCTCTCTCTCTCTTTCTCTCTCTCTCTCTCTCTCTCTCTCTCTCTCTCTCTCTCTCTCTCTCTCTCTCTCTCTCTCTCTCTCTCTCTCTCTCTCTCTCTCTCTCTCTCTCTCTCTCTCTCTCTCTCCCTCTCTCTCTCTCTGTAGCGTGACAGTGGCATACTTGCTTCAGTAATATGATGTTTACAAATTCACTCCTAATTTCCTAAGAGTTTATTATCAGAAATATCCCGAGGGTAATGCAACACCTTATTAATATTACGAGAGGCGAGCATGAGTAATGGTTCAGGTGAGGAATTGATGAGCTCGGTCAGTTATGGTCCACCATCCCTCTCAACGGTGATGAGTATACCATCCCTCAACGGTGACGAGTATACCATACCTCTCAACGGTGATGAGTATACCATACCTCTCAACGGTGATGAGTATAGCATACCTCTCAACGGTGATGAGTATACCATCCACCTCAACGATGATGAGTATATCATCCATCTCAAAGATGATGAGTATACCATCCCTCTCAACAGTGATGAGTATACCATCCCTCCCTACAGTGATGAGTATACCATCCCTCCCAACAGTGATAAGTATACCATCCCTCTCAATAATGATGCATATACCATCCTTCTCAACGGTGATGTGTGTCGTAACGAAAAGCTAACTTTTAATATAGTGATATTTAATTGATTGAATCGAATTACTGGAAGGACTACCCTATTTATACTGAAAAGGGAAACAGATAACTAATGCAATAAAATGGACTGAGACACCAGTCTCTGTAGATAATGTAATAATCCTGAATTACTTGTTGGACATTAATGAACTGTAAGAATAATTATTATTCAAAAGTTGAGCATTACCAAACTTCACAATTGGAGTTAACACTAGAAGCAGAATTACTCCTAGTACACTTAATCGAGACTGGTTCTTCCTCGAAAAGGGTTGATAAGATATACTAAGAAATATAATTTGTATAAGTATTCAATAATGTGGCTAATGATAAGATCATATAGTAATAGATGTTAGACAAGAAAATTGTTCTTATGTAAAGGTTCATGAGGCTATACGAAATATGATTAAAATCCTAGCTCACCTAAATGAAATATATATTCGAAATATTATTAAATCTCATCAATTTATGAGAAGTTAATTAATAAATTAACGAAAGATCAGCGGCTTAGCTGTAACAGTGAACGGTAGCGTGGTTGGGCGACGGCGTCATCTAGAATCTGCGGGAACACGTGACCCGCTAGCGTACGTGAGAATTTGTCTCATCTCAGGCTGCTTCAACACACTGGAAACTCAATATGGTGTAAAAAAAATTTACACACAATAGATTATGTCACTATGGGTTAATAGAACGGGTAAATTTGGTTCACTGGGAACATACTTGTGTTTAGAGGAGGGAGCATGATGTAACGACGAACTAAGGTTAAAGTTTACATGTTGAGAGCTCAGAATAATAAAACTAAACCACTTAACGTAATTGCTGTCCGCCGATGCCATCCTTAGATAGCTGATGAAGTAATTATGCACTTCGGGCCCGATTAATAGCAATGGCCGATCGCGTAGCTTGCGCAAGCGTCACCTCTCCATTATTTAACACAGTTCACAGTTACAAACCTATTAAGATTTCAACTTAGATTCAACAGAGCAAAAGAAGTTGTTAAAAACATATGGCAACATCTTACTGAAGCGACCATACGAGTCATAACTACTCATACTCCGCCCAAGTTAAACAGAAACAAGCAACAGTTAGTGGGCCAACCAGAGGCTTAGGGCCCGCGCAGGAATATCCCTGCAAATACTCTCTGTACTTATGGCCGTCTCGGTGTCTCGTGGCCAAGTTTCCCTCCTCCTCCCACAACCCCTCTCCTCGCGCATGCACAAACATATTTCAGTAGAAACAGAAAATTCTTTTCCTTGCAATTGCTCTACTTAAAAATTAATGAGAATAGGGTTGCAATTATAGGGAGTTATACATTATTTAAATTCTCGTTAAATAATAATTAATATGAACAGTGTTCTTATTTAACGAGAAATGGAGAGAATTTTCTGCTTCCTCTATATTAGTTTAAGAAAACATAAACTGTTATATAGTGATCTTTTAGTTGATAACTTGTTGTTATTAGATCACTAGTTGTTATATTGTCAGGTATTAATTCTTGTAAAGAATACTGACAACAGGCGATAATATTATTCAATTCTCTGGCACGTTGACAATATTTATACCTCTGCTGGGTATTATCTGCCACAATACGGTCCCTCTATGTGGGAAGAATTTAGTAAATGACACGCATATAGGAAAATATTAATTGATGTTAATTCTACAAATTAGTAGGATTTGTATATACTATGCTTAGCATACAACGGTAATTAAATGTTGGTTTATTTCCAACACAATTCCGGGGGGGGGGGGAATTCTCGGGTCGCAGTTCAATGTTGAGTACTGACGTACCTTTCCTTTCCCTGAAGTTATTCTAAAGTTTGTATGTTAGTACGTTAGTATTCGCATAACGGATGTCCCGAATCTGTTAGAAACAGATAAGAATAAGTCTTCTTAGGGAACTTATGTTAAATGTTGAAACATTGAATTATTAAATCATCTAAAGTTAATAACTTCTAAAGCCTACAATGTACTCAGGGACTTGTGTCACTATGACGTGTAATGGTTATGTTACTAAGTCTCAAAGTCTTGCAAACTCAGAGATATTCTCTAGATGTGATAATGGTGTAGTCTGTAGCCTACTCAAATTAAATTAATGGTTAAATCATTCAAATTAAGGAGACTTCGAATCTACAGTGAGGTGAACGTCCAGGGTCACTGTGACTTGTAACTGGTTAGTTACTGGACATCACAACACGGTATCATCATGACTACCTTAAATTGGATGATGAATTATTTGTTCTTAGTGATTCCATATCTCTCGTAGGCAGGCTTCTCCAGCCACAAAATTTGATCCATTGTCGGAAATCATTAGCTTGGGGCAGGATATGCGTGCAGCAAATCTACGAAATTCTTGGATAAAGGCTTCTGCCCTCATGTCAGAAGTCACTTCCAAGTGAACGCCTCGTGTGGTTGCACACGTGAAAAGGCAAATATATGCTCTCACTGGTACCTTATCTGGAGTGCCAGTGAGAAGCAAGGCTGCTATGTAATCGACACCAGTGGTCTCAAAGGGACGAAAGTGGACTACTCTCTCCTTAGGGAGTAGTGGAGATCCTGGGTAAGGACACACTCGAGTGTCGAACCTCCTGCAGATTACACAAGATTTAATAAGTGATTTGACAGTTTGAAGACCTTGGGGAAGCCAATATTTCTGTCTGAGGTCGGTGAGGGTGTCTAACACTCCACTATGTAAAGTACCATATTGATGGTGGTGTAAAACTAGAAGTTTTGTGATAATGTGGTGACGTGGTATTAGTCTTGGATTTTTTGTATCCAAATTAATTTCTGCACGAAGCAGACATCCTCCACACCTCAATATATTGTAGGTATTGGCATCGTACCAGATGCCTAGAGACTTAGTTAATTTGTCTGGAAGATTTTCATATTCACTTCCATATGTCTTTTGTTGTGTACGTATGATCTAATAAGAGGATAGGACTGGGAAATCTATGTCTGATTCCTATCTTATCAAGAAAATCAAATACATGTGCTGTTATTCTTAGTAACTTACTCAACTTGGAATAATTATGAGGGTTAATAGCTAAGGTCTGATGAGATTCTGGGTCTGTCATGGGTCACTATGACTTGTGGCTTTTGTTTTGGCCACTGACCACTAACAAGCCATGAAGGTCCATTAAACCACATCTGAGACTTGATCAGCTGTTTTAATGATAAACCTCTTGAATGGTTATCAGCTGGATTGTCCTTGGTAGGAACATGTCTAAGTTTATATCTAGCAGATAATTCATGTATTTCCCTATCACGATTGCTGACGTTGTGTGTCTATGTATGTATTAACACGATGTACTGAACGGGGTGAGAATAGCTTGAGCTACCTCATCCCTTTGTGTGTATTTTACCTCAATAAACTTATTTCAATTGCTGACGTAGGGAGTTTTGTTGTTATTGTTTCTTACCCATTGCAAGACTGCCTCATTGTCTCATCACACTACGATCTCACCAAAGTGAATATTATTGAGTGTCTTGGTCAGGCAATTAGCCAATCGTACTCCCACCAGCAATGCAGTCAACTCCATTTGGGGTAAAGATTTCTTGATTGGAGCAACTCTTGCTTTTGATGTGAGTAAAAATGATTGTGCATTATTGACTAAGTAGGCTGCAGCGACGTACGCTTTACCAAAGGCATCGCAAAAGACGTGCAAATTTGTGGGTAAGTTTTGTCCTGAGGCATTACGAGGAAATTTCAAAACACCTAATTGATTGAAATCCGTTGTGAGTGTTTGCCATTTATCTTGCAACTCAATTGATAATAGATCATCCCATTCCATATTTTTCTGCCAGCATTCTTGCATGAGGAGTTTGCCCTTTATTTATTTAACACTATCGGTCACCGGGCAGGCGCGCGGTAAACTTAGGGGTCATGTACCGAGCACGCAGTGACACCTAAATGTGTATACTTGTTTCAGCTTTTTTCACCTTAATTCTCGTGCTACGTCGCTCGTTTTGGTATCATTGTGTTTGCAATTAAATTCCCTACAGGTGTGTATAAATATAATGTCTAAAAGCCTGGCGTGACTCCCAACAGCAAAGCCTAAAGTCGGCAAAAGTTACCCGTGAGCGTGCAAAATCAGTAATACAATCTGTAGAATGTATTTGTTTGTTATATAATAAGTTAGGTTAGGATGGTTTGATAGGGTTTATGAAATGAATAACAGAAAATATGAGCAATGAACGAAAATACCAGCCAATGTAGCTGAATATCGACTCTGATGAAGCACAGAGTACAGTTGAGGTATTGGGAGTGATTAAGAGTTCGCACTAATGTGTGAACCTCCTAGGATCCGCATTTAGCACGTCGGCTAGAAGCTTTGAGCTCATTGGCGCCTCGCACCGCATTAGGGATGATGACGTTAGAAAAGAAGGTGACTGCAGAAGGCCTTATTTCAAAACATGAGAGGCTTGCTTTTATTCATTGTAATATATATATATATATATATATGCAAACAAGCCTGAATGGTCCGCAGGACTATATGCGACTGAAAACTCACACCCCAGAAGTGACTCGAACCCATACTCCCAGGAGCAACACAACTGGTAACTACAGGACACCTTAATCCGCTTGACCATCACGACCGGACATAAGGAAGTGATAGCCGAAGCTATTTGAATCACTTCCCCGCCGGCACTGGGTCATTGAGCGGCTACCTGGTGACGTCATTAACCATTAGCGATGTCTGTGCAAGGGTCACCGGGGTCACGAAAAAACACACGACACAAGTCGTGTCCACTGAAAAATGACTTGACTACTTCACCGGGGTAACGAAAAACACACGACACAAGTCGTGTCCGCTGAAAAAAGCAAAACAGACACGACTTGTGTCTTCTTACACTACTACATGTGGATCAGACTCATTATCTTCAGATATGTCTCTGAAATGTATGGGTGACTGTTCCAAGCCTAGTCACGCCACTATTGAATTGTTTGGTAATTGACACAGATTTTTGTTGGAAAAGTACCGGTCCTGTCAGCAATTTGCCTACAGCAGATGACAACAAATTCATTCCGAGTTGCACCTGAGCTGCCGTTTGGTGTAGACGTGTCGCTTGACCGCTCCGGCAGTTTGGGGTAGTTGCCGTTTTCGCCGGCAGGGGGGTGTGGGTGTCTCTACCCTCCCTGCTGTTTCTGGTGGTGTGGACGTGGCGTGTTTACGATGGGCAGCCATCTTCCAGCTATTGTGCGGGTGAACTCCATAGGTTTAGAACAGTTTACTGGCCGTGCAGGTTACCCGCTTGTGGACTTGGTCTTGAGTGGCATGCTGAGGGTCCCGGTCCAGGACGTCTACGGTGTTCAGCTGGTCACTGCTCGCCGTATAATCATCAAGTTTGTGGGTGAGGCAGTGAACCGTGATTTTCTCCGGAGGTACGAGGGGCGTACGTTGCAGCTGCTGGACGGCAACGGGTCTGTGACCATTTCGGACCGTAGTGGTGCTGTGACCTATATAAGTGTCCATGGCACCTTCATTGGAGTTTCCCGAGACTCTCCTCCGGCGTTTCTTCCAGAGGTACGGCTCCGGCGTTTCTTCCAGAGGTACGGCTCCGTCGTCAGTGTGCGGTTGAACTCGCTATCGTCTGGAACGTATTCGGGTGTGAAGTCCATCATTCGGACCCTCAGGATGCGATTGAGGTCGGACATTCCGTCATCTGTCCGGCTGTTAGGGTACCTTGTGCAGGTGTTTTATGCCCGGCAGCCCCGTACTTGTTTCCGGTGTGGCTTGTTGGGGCATCAGGCTGCCAGGTGTACTGCTGATCCGGTCGCTCCCGTGAATTTGTTCCATGAAGAGGATTTCCCGCTGCTCCCTTTGGAGGCGAACTCCGGGGGTGAGAAGGTGAGCGTCCCGTTCGCTGCTGAGGATCCCCCAGCGTCACCCGATGTTCCCCCGGTTGTCGCCGGCCCTCCTCCGGATGTTGCGGTGCCGTCGGATGTTACTCCTGCTCCTGTGTCTGGCCCTGCTGTTCCCGTGGGCCTTCCTGGTACTCCCTGTGGGGTGTCGCCGTCTGCTCCCTCGTCTTCGGCTGCTGAACCTGGCCCTGCCTCCTCACCTCGGGTCCCTACTGTGCTGGGTGCTGGGATGGCTGCAGAGCTTCCTGCTGTGTATGGTCCAGTTCCACCTGTGGTAGAGGCTGCTGCCGTTCTGCGTCAGGCGTCGGTTTGTCCGGCTAGTGGTGCCCGTGCTTCTGGATCCGCTTCCGGCTCTGACGATATCCGGCCAGAGCCCAAACGTTCCAGGCGTTCGTCTACTGCCTGGGCTGATGTTGGGGACTTCAGTGACTGTGGATCTTCAGGTGTTGACGGCGTGGATCCGGATGCGTCGTTGTCTCCACGGGTGGTTGTGGCAGAGGTTCATGTGCCTCCTGGTGCTGATGCTCGTGTCTCAGGTGTGCCTTCTGTTCCTACACCGCCAGGGGGATCTCCGCAGTGGGGTGTGGTGGCTTCCGCTGCCAGGGATGGTGTGGATGCTGGTGCTGGGCGGGGCCCTGGTAGTGACTTTACGAAAGGATGAGCGCCGCCCTGGTTTCCTGCTGTCGTCTGGTGGTGTGCCCGTGGCCGCTGGTGGCCATGTGGTGCTCTCTGGCCGGCCCCCTCCTGTGGGGTGGCGACTTGGGGACCTGGAGGTCGTGGTTGCCGAGGCCATGCTGTCTGAATGGCCGGAGGACTTTTCTGGTGAGCAGGTTCCCGGTGTATGGAGTAGGGTGGCGGTTACTCGCCTTCGGGGTAACACCGTTTGGGTTCCCTGTTTGCGGGTGTTTATTGCCAGGGTTCCGGATGATATGGCGCCCGAGGTGGGAGGTCAAGCCTCTTGGGGGAGGTGGCTGCTTTGGGAGGCGTTCAATGTGCGGTTCCCCCAGGTCTTGTTCCCGGGCAAGTATGTCAGCTGATTTCATGTTACTGTTGTGTTGTGTGACCCTCTGGCCTTTTGTTTGCCCGACTTGTTTTCTGTGCCAGTGCCTCTCCCTTATTTGTTGCGAGGCCGGTGTTTTGGTGGGGGCGTTTTTACTCCTCTTTTTGTGTTTGTGTTATTACTTTGCCATGTGTGCTCTACTTCTGCATTGCTAGAATGTGTTGTGTTTTGTGTTTTTATTGTTATCTTTGTTTTATTTTTATTTTTGCTTTTATTTTTGGCTTGTGTGTGCTGTGCGATTTTCTTGTTCTATTTCATGATGTCCTTTATGTTGTGTTTTGTTCTCGGTCCTTCAGGCCGGTGCTTGTTTGTTGTAGTGTATGTTACTCTGTTTTATTTTCTTGATTGCATGGCTTGCATGTTTGGTATTATTGTACATATTGGCCTCTCCCTTTGTTTGTTGCGAGGCGGTAGGTTTGGTGTGAGTGTTTTTATTCATGTCTTGTTTATGTGCTGTATCTTTGCACTGGTGTTTTATTGTTGCATTACATGTTGTACTTGTTCGTTATTTTTGTTTGTTTGATGTGTATTGTAATTTTCTTGTCATGTTTCATGTTATACCTCTTGATGTTTGTTTTCTTTTATTATGTTTTGTTTTGAAATGTTACTGTGCTTGATTATTTGTCATTGTTTCTATTTTGTGTCTGCTGTGTTTTTCAATGGTTTTACCGTGTTTGTAATTTGTTGTACTGTGCTGTCGGCCCTTCTGGCCGGTGGTTTATTGTTTTGTTCTGTTATGTTTTCTATGTTCTTTTCTTGTTTTTATTTTATTTAAATTGCATGCTTTGCATGTAAAAAAAAAATCATTCCTAGTTGTCGGGTGCATCCTGTAATAAATCTGTAATAATAGTCGGCTCCTATAAGGATACCAACGTCTGTGAGGCGGTCAGAATTTATTTTATAATCCGCTAGCCTCATGCCGTTACGTCTGAGATATTTCACAGTGTGGGCGAGCCCTGTGACCTGCAGGTCTGAAGGAAGCTAGTCCACTACTACAGCTTGTATTGAATTAGTGGAAGATCCGAGTCGTACCAGTAACTTGACTACCTGGTATTCACGAGGTCCACTATTTGTTAAGAAAGCAGAGATGTTTAGTTTCACACGTTTGGCAGGTTTTAACTTCAACTGCTCAACTAATTGTTGACCAGACCACATACTAGAAGGTGAAGAGACGACGACGTTTCGGTCCGTCCTGGACCATTCTCAAGTCGATATGTCGATATGTCATTCTCAATCGACTTGAGAATGGTCCAGGACGGACCGAAACGTCGTCGTCCCTTCACCTTCTAGTGTGTGGTCTGGTCAACATACTTTAGCCACATTATTGTGACTCATCGCCTGCTCAACTAATTGTTGTGTGATGAAGGTCTTCTGTGATCTTTGATCGAAAAGACCTCTAGTATTGACTCTAGACTTCTTATTAATTAGCTTAGGTTGAGCTGTAGGCAGAGTAGTATTATTGCCTGACTCAGTTGCAAGTACATTAATTTCTTGATGTTAACATTGTCTATCTAAAGGTGAATTGCATTTGTTGATTTACTTCTAAATAAGATATAGTAGGTCTTTACTATGTTTAGTGTGAGTTTGTTGGTTGACATCCATAAGTAGACTTTTTTTTAGTTCATTATTTACAACATTATTCAGTGTGTGTGGTTTGGAGTCTGAGTAGATGAGGGTAGTATCGTCAGCAAACAATATGGGTTTAAGAATGTTAGAGACTAGAGAAATGAAACTTGAAATTTAGAGTGTTAGAGACTTTACTTAAATGATAAGCGTGTATAATGTTTAAACTGCACGGAAATATTGATGAAAAGCTTGGATAGCTAATAGCGCTGTTCATTTCAACCTCCACGGGGAAGGCGGTGGTATCACTCTAACAACCCCTAGCTCAACACCTACAGTTAGTGATCAGTTAAGGCAGTGAACGGCTGAGTCAATCTCCACGCGCTTCATCTGAGATTTTAACTAAAAACACACTAATATTTATTTATTTGATGGGTGGCGGTGGGCGATATTAATACTGCATGTCTGTCTATTACTATTTTTCTCTAGATACCATGCTCCTCCATCTGACTGTCTCTCCATACAGAGGGCTGGCGATGGAATGGATTTTAAACTAAAATATACACACATGTTATGATTACCATGTTCATCCCACTCTGACTGACTGACTGAGTGAGAATTTGTATGTGGAGAACATGTCTCCCTCTTATTCAGTCCAATCTAGTTGACTGATTGAGTCTCTCAACATAGATGCTGGATGATGAAAAGTGCGTTTAAACTAAAACTATAATCTACACACGTTATCACGTTATGTTTACCATGTTCAACACAGTCTGGCTGACTGACGGAGAATTTGTATGTGGAGAACATTAGTTTAGAAATGATGTAAAGATGGCGTACTTGACTATTTTTTAAAGTTGAATGATTTATAAAGTTAGTTAAGAAGACATTGAACTGAGCTATATTATTATTTGAAGATGGAAAAGTACTTTGGTTTAACGGGTAAGGAGTTGGGAAGACAGTTCACCAAACGGAAAAAGCGATTTAAGAACAGACATCCTATCACACCTGTCATTTTGACTGAGTATAAGCCACCCACTAAAGCCAAGCCACTCAAGCGAGATAAAGGTCTGCCAGCGGATGGTGCGGTTGACGGCTATGAAAGCAAAGCGCACCTCTCCACACCCTCATTATCCCACACAGCCTTGCTCCACTGTGGTCGTAATGCCTCCAGCTCTCGTGTTTGTCCTGTGGCGGCGGGACAACAAAGTGTTTGTTGTGTTGTGGTGTAGATAGAGGAGCTGTGACTAAACAGAGGCGTGTGTTGGAGGGAGACGTGTCGCACTGTAGGGGCGTGATGTTGTGTTTATGTTGTCAGCTGATCCTTGGTGCGGCAGGCAGGTATTTGTTTTCTATGTTTGGCTGTTGCTGGCGCCAGGCATAAATGTGGCACAAGTCAAATGTGGCCCTAGTCTAAGTCCTGATAATGATAATGAGTATTAACATTCATGTGTGTAGTCTAAGTCCTAATGTGTATGCAATGTTCCCTGATTTCTTAAAGATCGATTGAATAAAAAACTTGGTAATAATGATGATCGTGTTTTTCCCTTTACACACTTATTTATTGAGAACAGATACATATAATGATACAGAGTATTAACATTCATGTGTATAGTCTAAGTCCTGATGAGTAAACAATGATCCCTGATTTGTTAAAGATCGATTGAATAAAAAGTTGTAAATATTGCTGTGCCTTAGCACTGCATGCGCTCTGCTGAGCCACAGCAACCCCTCCCCTGTTCTCCCCCAGCTCCGTCCTTCCTACCATTCCTCCCTCTCCAATCCCCTAGTCCTCCCACCCATTCCCCACTCCCCCCAGCATTCCCCCCACCCTTGTCCCTTTGTCCTCCTCACCATCCCCCACTCCCCCGTCCCCTCATCTTCCCCACTCCCCCGTTCTCTCGTCCTTCCCACCATACTCCACTCTCCCCATCCCCTCGCCCTCCCCTCCATTTCCCATTCCACTGTCTCGCCCACCATTTTCCACTCCCCCATCCCCTCGTCCCGACCATCCCCCACTAAACCGTTCCCTCATTCTCCCTCATCACCCCCCACTCCCACCCATCTGTCCTCTCTACCATTCCCCTCTCCCTCTTTCGATGCGTTCCTAATTGATCTGATGTTCCTATCAGAAAAATGGGAACATCAAATGATCTATCACTGAAAAATAAGCAGAACAGTTTAAAAAACGAAAGGAAAAATATGAAAAAATATCAAATAAACTATACTCACGAAATGAATGGTATGGAAAAACACAGCTCAGTTGCAACACAATGTCTCACAAAACAATTCAGTCAAAATTAAAATAAATCGAAATCTATGAAAATTCAATTTATCAATGCAATTGGAAACATTGAAATGAAATCGTGATATATTTAGTATAGCAAGTGTTGGTTTTACGTGCAACATATGGCACTGCTTTTTTTTTAAACATGTTTTTACCTGTCATAGGTGTTGCATGTATATAGTAGGTATATAAAAACACACGTATTTGAATAGAACGTTGTGTCAAAATTTCAAAGCAATTGGTGAAGGACTTTCGGAGATTACAGCGTGTGTTGCTCTTACATCCAACAGATGGCGGTGTTTAAGAAAAGCATGTTTTTACCTTTCATAGGTGAGGCATGTATATAATAGGTGTTCTATACTTCATATACAAGTGTTATGGAAAGTAAAGTACTCCAATTATCAACACATTCATCGTCTACTATCAAGGGAAGTGTCCTAATTCGGAAACCTTTTATTATTCATTCCTGATCAGTAATGTTAGGCAAACCAAGGCAAACCAGTTAGGACGCTAGCGAGACACAAAACAGGGTGAGCAATAATCCCATCTCTTTATTTCAGAATACTATAATAAACCTGTAACAGAATTATTTATGTGCAGCAAATATTACTGTGCAATCTCGTTGGCAGATAAATTGAGAAGTGAAGTCATTAATGTGGATCCACTCAAAGAGGGAGACCATGTGACTGGCAGGCTACCCACTTACTCTACACCATTAATGCTGAAGCCTTCTTATCAGATAAGGCTTCCCTAGTATTAACTAACACATTGGAGTTGTAGTTTAACACCTAGTAATATTGTAGTGAATGTCTACCAATCAATAATTTCGATTGATAGACTATATGTATAATCCATAACCTCCCAGAATGTGTAAGGAAACTATTTGTGGGAATTTTTATATCATAAAGTCCACTTTAAACATCATAGTTTGCTATCGAAAATATAAATTAACGTAAAATATATATTACTATATTAGCTAATATAAAGTCAATAAATATGAATCTCACAGATCATTTTCCCCCCACCCCTCTCAACTGTGATGCATATACCACCCCTCTCAACTGTGATGCATATACCACCCCTCTTAACTGTGATGTATATACCACCCCCTCTCAACTGTGATGCATATACCACCCCCTCTCAACTGTGATGCATATACCACCCCTCTCAACTGTGATGCATATACCACCCCCTCTCAACTGTGATGCATATACAACCCCTCTCAACTGTGATGCATATACCACCCCTCTCAACTGTGATGCATATACCACCCCCTCTCAACTGTGATGCATATACCACCCCTCTTAACTGTGATGCATATACCACCCCTCTCAACTGTGATGCATATACCACCCCCTCTCAACTGTGATGCATATACCATCCCTCTCAACTGTGATGCATATACCACCCCTCTCAACTGTGATGCATATACCACCCCTCTCAACTGTGATGCATATACCATCCCTCTCAACTGTGATGCATATACCACCCTTCTCAACTGTGATGCATATACCACCCCTCTCAACTGTGATGCATATACCACCCCTCTCAACTGTGATGCATATACCACCCCTCTCAACTGTGATGCATATACCACCCCTCTCAACTGTGATGCATATACCACCCCCTCTCAACTGTGATGCATATACCATCCCTCTCAACTGTGATGCATATACCACCCCTCTCAACTGTGATGCATATACCACCCCTCTCAACTGTGATGCATATACCATCCCTCTCAACTGTGATGCATATACCACCCTTCTCAACTGTGATGCATATACCACCCCTCTCAACTGTGATGCATATACCACCCCTCTCAACTGTGATGCATATACCACCCCTCTCAACTGTGATGCATATACCACCCCTCTCAACTGTGATGCATATACCACCCCCTCTCAACTGTGATGCATATACCACCCCTCTTAACTGTGATGTATATACCACCCCCTCTCAACTGTGATGCATATACCACCCCTCTTAACTGTGATGTATATACCACCCCCTCTCAACTGTGATGCATATACCACCCCTCTTAACTGTGATGTATATACCACCCCCTCTCAACTGTGATGCATATACCACCCCTCTTAACTGTGATGTATATACCACCCCCTCTCAACTGTGATGCATATACCACCCCTCTTAACTGTGATGTATATACCACCCCCTCTCAACTGTGATGCATATACCACCCCTCTCAACTGTGATGCATATACCACCCCTCTTAACTGTGATGTATATACCACCCCCTCTCAACTGTGATGCATATACCACCCCTCTCAACTGTGATGCATATACCACCCCTCTCAACTGTGATGCATATACCACCCCTCTCAACTGTAATGCATATACCACCCCTCTCAACTGTGATGCATATACGACCCCTCTCAACTGTGATGCATATACCACCCCTCTCAACTGTGATGCATATACCACCCCTCTCAACTGTGATGCATATACCACCCCTCTCAACTGTGATGCATATACCACCCCTCTCAACTGTGATGCATATACCACCCCCTCTCAACTGTGATGCATATACCACCCCCTCTCAACTGTGATGCATATACCACCCCCTCTCAACTGTGATGCATATACCACCCCTCTCAACTGTGATGCATATACCACCCCTCTTAACTGTGATGCATATACCACCCCTCTCAACTGTAATGCATATACCACCCCTCTCAACTGTGATGCATATACCACCCCTCTCAACTGTAATGCATATACCACCCCTCTCAACTGTGATGCATATACCACCCCTCTCAACTGTGATGCATATACCACCCCTCTCAACTGTAATGCATATACCACCCCTCTCAACTGTGATGCATATACCACCCCCTCTCAACTGTGATGCATATACCACCCCTCTTAACTGTGATGTATATACCACCCCCTCTCAACTGTGATGCATATACCACCCCCTCTCAACTGTGATGCATATACCACCCCTCTCAACTGTGATGTATATACCACCCCTCTCAACTGTGATGCATATACCACCCCTCTCAACTGTGATGCATATACCACCCCCTCTCAACTGTGATGCATATACCACCCCTCTCAACTGTGATGTATATACCACCCCTCTCAACTGTGATGCATATACCATCCCTCTCAACTGTGATGCATATACCACCCCTCTCAACTGTGATGTATATACCACCCCTCTCAACTGTGATGTATATACCACCCCTCTCAACTGTGATGCATATACCACCCCTCTCAACTGTGATGCATATACCACCCCCTCTCAACTGTGATGCATATACCACCCCTCTCAACTGTGATGTATATACCACCCCTCTCAACTGTGATGTATATACCACCCCTCTCAACTGTGATGCATATACCACCCCTCTCAACTGTGATGCATATACCACCCCTCTCAACTGTGATGCATATACCACCCCTATCAACTGTGATGCATATACCATCCCTCTCAACTGTGATGCATATACCACCCCTCTCAACTGTGATGCATATACCACCCCTATCAACTGTGATGCATATACCATCCCTCTCAACTGTGATGCATATACCATCCCTCTCAACTGTGATGCATATACCACCTCTCTCAACTGTGATGTATATACCACCCCTCTCAACTGTGACGTATATACCACCCCTCTCAACTGTGATGCATATACCATCCCTCTCAACTGTGATGCATATACCACCCCTCTCAACTGAGATGCATATACCATCCCTCTCAACTGTGATGCATATACCACCCCTCTCAACTGTGATGCATATACCACCCCTCTCAACTGTGATGTATATACCACCCCTCTCAACTGTGATGCATATACCATCCCTCTCAACTGTGATGCATATACCACCCCTCTCAACTGTGATGCATATACCACCCCTCTCAACTGTGATGCATATACCACCCCTATCAACTGTGATGCATATACCACCCCTCTCAACTGTGATGCATATACCACCCCTCTCAACTGTGATGTATATACCACCCCTCTCAACTGTGATGCATATACCATCCCTCTCTACTGTGATGCATATACCATTTCTCTCAGCGGTGATGCATATACCACCCCTCTCAATGGTGATGAGTATACCATCACTCTCAACGGTGATGCATATACCATACCTCTGATAGTAGTAGTCATCACTCAGTCTTGGGAGACTATGGAGGATCGCTCTGGTTGTCAATCCAGGTGCAGGGTCTGGTGTGACTGATGGACTGCCACTCTCGGATTGGCCTCATCAGTCACACCAGACGCTGCACCCAGGATTGACAACCAGAGCGATCCTCCATACACTGAGCACAAATGAAGTCTGATTCTGGTCTGTCTTCCTGGCTACCGGCTATCCTTCTCTGCCTCTTTGCCTACAATTTCTTGGCAAGTGACTCCTCGAACTTGGAGAGACCTCTTTGAACAGACTGCCCCTAGGCTTAACGGTCTGCAGCCAGTGTCTCCCACATAGCAAGATCGACGTCCATGGTTTTCAGGTCCCTCTTGGATACGTCTTTGTACCGTAGCTGGGGTTTGCCTGTTGAACGCTTTCCCTGCGTCAGCTCTCCATACAAGAGATCCTTGGGGATCCTGCCGTCGCTCATTCGCACAACGTGCCCGGGGCAGCGCATTCGTCTCTGCTTCAGCATTTGTGTACATGCCGGTGATTCTAGCTCTCCTCAGGACGCTGTTGTTTGTCACCTTGTCCTGCCAGGTGATATCCAAAATGTGTCAGAGGCAGCGCATGTGGTAGGCATTCAGCTGTCTTTCCTGACGGGCGTGGAGTTTTCAACGACTCACTGCCATATATGAGAGTGCTCAGGACACAGGCTCTATTAACCTGCATCTTTGTACATTTAGTCAGATTATTGTTGGCCCACTCTCTCTTTGTCAGTCTGGACATGGTAGTAGATGCCCTACCGATATGTTTGTTTAGCTCCGTATCAAGAAAGAGGGAGTCAGAGATTGTGGAGCCCAGGTACACGAAGTCATGAACGACTTCCAGTTTGTAATCGGAGATGCCGATGTCAGGAGGGGTGTCCACTCCTTGTCCTGTGTTTTCTTAAGGCTGACGGTGAGTCCGAAAGCCTGACAGGCCTCGCTGAAGCGGGTTATGGGCCGTTGGAGGTCTTCGGTTGAGAGGGCGGTGACTGCTGCGTCGTCAGCAAAAAAAGAAGTCGCACAGACACCTCAGCCGAACCTTGGTCTTGGCTCCCAGCCTGGCGAGGTAAAAGAGCTTTCCATCCGACCTGGTCCGGAGGTAGATGCCTTCCGTGGCAGATCCGAAGGCGAGCTGCAGCATAACTGCGAAGAAAATCCCGAAAAGTGTTGGAGCCAGGACGCAGCCCTGCTTAACTCCACTTCGGACGTCGAAGGCATCTGATGTTAAGCCGTTAAAGACCACAGGGCCCTTAATGTTCTGAGGGAAAGATCTGATGATACTGAGGAGCCTGGGTGGGCATCCGATCTTGGGGAGGATCACCATACATCTGAACGGTGATGGATATACCATCCCTCTCAACAGTGATGAGTATCCCATTCCTCTCAACAGTGATGCATGTACCATCCCTCTCAACAGTGATGAGTATCCCATTCCTCTCAACAGTGATGCATGTACCATCCCTCTCAACAGTGATGAGTATCCCATTCCTCTCAACAGTGATGCATGTACCATCCCTCTCAACAGTGATGAGTATCCCATTCCTCTCAACAGTGATGCATGTACCATCCCTCTCAACAGTGATGAGTATCCCATTCCTCTCAACAGTGATGCATGTACCATCCCTCTCAACAGTGATGAGTATCCCATTCCTCTCAACAGTGATGCATGTACCATCCCTCTCAACAGTGATGCATATATCATCCCTCTCAACGGTGATGAGTATACCATCCCTCTCAACGGTGATGGATATACCATCCCTCTCAACAGTGATGCATATACCATCCCTCTCAACAGTGATGCATATACCATCCCTTTCAACAGTGATGAGTATACCATCCCTCTCAACAGTGATGAGTATACCATCCCTCTCAATTATGATGCATATACCATTCCTCTCAACAGTGATGAGCATACCATCCCTCTCAACAGAGATACATATACCATCGCTCATATCGGTGATGAGTATACCATCCCTCTCAACAGTGATGAGCATACTATCCCTCTCAACGGTGATGGATATACCATCCCTCTCAACAGTGATGAGTATTCCATCCCTCTCAACGGTGATGTGTATTCAATCCCTCTCAACGGTGATGGATATACCATCCCTCTCAACAGTGATGAGCATACCATCCCTCTCATCAGTGATGAGTATACCATCCCTCTCAATATTGATGCATATATCATCCCTCTCAACGGTAATGAGTATACCATCTCTCTCAACGGCGATGGATATACCATCCCTCTCAACAGTGATGAGTATACCATCCCTCTCATCAGTGATGAGTATACCATCCCTCTCAACATTGATGAATATATATCATCCCTCTCAACGGTGATGAGTATACAATCTCTCTCAACGGTGATGGATATACCATCCCTCTCAACAGTGATGAGAGTACTATCCCTCTCAACAGTGATGAGTATACCATCCCTGTAAACATTGATGCATGTATCATCCCTCTCAACGGTGATGAGTATACCATCCCTCACAATGGTGATGGATATATCATCCCTCTCAACAGTGATGAGTATACCATCTCTCTCAACAGTGATGCATGTACCACCTCTCTCAACGATGATGAGTATAACATCTCTCTCAACGGTGATGAGTATACCGTCCCTCTCAACAGTGCTGCATATACCATCCCTCTCAACGGTGATGAGTATAACATCCCTCTCAACGGTTATGGATATACCATCCCTCTCAACAGTGATGAGAATACCATCCCTCTCAATTATGATGCATATACCATCCCTCTCAACAGTGATGAGCATACCACTCCTCTCAACAGTGATGCATATACCATCCCTCTCAACAGTGATGAGTATACCATCCCTCTCAACGGTTATGAGTATACCATCCCTCTCAGCAGTGATGGATATACCATCCCTCTCAACAGTGATGAGTATACCATCCCTCACAACAGAGATGCATATACCATTCGTCTCAACGGTGATGAGTATACTATCCCTCTTAACGGTGATGGATATACCATCCCTCTCAACAGTGATGCATATACCATCCCTCTCAACGGTGATGGATATACCATCCCTCTCAACAGTGATGTGTATCCCATTCCTCTCAACAGTGATGCATATATAATTCCTCTCAACGGTGATGGATATACCATCCCTCTCAACGGTGATGGATATACCATCGCTCTCAACTTTGATGCATATACCATCCCTCTCCACGGTAATGAGTATACCCTCCCTCTCAATGGTGATGGATGTACCTTCCCTCTCATCAGTGATGAGTATACTGTAACGGGAGGTGGGGGAAATAGCTCTATCTTGTCCATTATTCCATCCCCCAGTTAACTAACGAGGCCGGGGGAAACAGCTCTCTCTGGTCCGTTATCCCGTCCCCAGTTAGCTAACTATTCTAGAGCACTCCCAGAGTTCCTAAGGCAACCTCTCTCGTTCAACACCTTGTAACCTAGGTATTTGACTACCTAGGTGCTAAGACCACAAGGCGCCGTAACTGGATCAGCTACCCGAAACTCTAGAGAGAACTCTAGAATACTGAATCATTGCCACAAACGTATACGAGAAAACGAAAGGAAAGAAATGAATAGTGAAGTAATTAGTGAGGGTTTGGGGTGAGAGGTAGAGAGGTGGGAGGAGCGAGGAGGGTCATTAGCTGAAAGTGAGAGTTTAGAGAGGGGGTGGAGGGAGAGGTGTAGATAGGTAGAAGTAGAAGAGTAGATAGTAGAAGTAGAAGAGTAGATAGTAGAAGACGAAATGCTGCCACCATCCATTCATGATCATTACATACAAGACAAGGAATGGAACTTGCCTGTATCACAAAATTCTCAAAAGATGTTATCATGAGTTCATTATTAGTATGTTCCCTCTGTACCATGTACTCCTTAAAATCAGGGAACCAATAATCCCCAAGGCTTTCTCACCTCAACTCTAAGCTCTAGGGAACAAAGTTAAACACAATTTAAATAATAAATTCATAATTATATTTCCCATGAAGTATCATAATTTAGCAATTCAATTAAAATGTTCCAGTTTAATATGCAAAGTGAGTCATCATCCAAGAATTCGAGAACCCTACAACTTGACTGCCCCTGATCATCACACAACATATGTAAACACGACCAAGTCACCTTAATGTTCACTCACCGAGGACTGAGTCTAAGTTGAATAGAGAGGGGGGGGGGTCTGTAGTTGACAGAGACTGTCTCGCCCCTGCCGGCCGACAGCCTCCCTGGTAGGGACGTCGTCTCTGCTCTCGTCTGCTGTTCTGTCTCTTAATGCTCTCTGGTGGATAGCTCTCCGAGTTTATATTGGGGAACCTAGTAGCTAACTCCGCCCACAAGTAGATAGCCTCCGGCACTACCAAGCCACTCCTTAAACGTCGGCATGTTTGAAGGCTACCCGGCTCCAATTATACGCTTAGCGGAAGCAAGGTGAAATTATCATGATCTGACCTCAGGTCACTTGGGGTCATTAACGGTTAGAGGTGTGAGATCTCAGGCAGACAACTGGCGCCTCTCAGATCCTTGTCTGTGACTCGTGTACTCTATATATATTTTAAATAAACTAACCCAAACACTTTTACAGTGTTACATCTCCCCTTCTCCCCGAAAATAAAGTTTTTGCAACACTGCTAAAGCAAGCTAGCTGTGTGCGACAACTTTATTAACGAAAAGAATACATCCTAGCTAAACAAATATACATCATCCTACTCTAAAAAATGAAATATATAGACAGACGTCCATTGTCTCTGGCTGGGCGACGTCACTGCTTGGTCTTGTAGATAATCCTGTACCACATTTCTTCAACACAACTGCCTCCGTCGCTTCTCCGTCGTTAACGCACAACAACCCTTGGTCAACCCGAAAGCCGTTACTACTTGAACTGCGCACAGGACCGTGGAATTCGGTTGTCCCAGCTGATCTGTAATTGGCCCTACGTCAGTCACCATGAGAGACGTATATTGGGGTTCTTCACAGCTATAGGGACTACAAGTTTCGAGACCTTCATATAGTTGCCAACAGTAGAAATCCCATCCTACTCTTCTTCCTCCCTGTTGCTCCAGCACGCCTCCTTCAGAGAGCTACTTCTGACAGCCACATCAAGTCCGCATGACACAGGAAGAATCACTCAACAGAGCAACATGCTTGTAGGAGGGGCGGCCAGTTAAGGCAAACGATCCTGTCTTGCAATTACGCTCCATGCAATGATGCTGATACCAGCAAGGGACACGAGGCATCGTGTCTCACTCAGCTTGTCTTATCTTCTTCTTCTTCTTTCTTCTTTCTTCTCTCTTCCTTCTTCTCTCTTCTTTCTTCTCTCTTCTTTCTTCTCTCTTCCTCCTCCCATGGGTCTTTGACAAGCGACCTGGGGTCCATTGGGGTCCGTCCGTCCTGGGGTCCATCCTGGGTAGACCGATGTTGGTGGGACAGACTGGAGTCGTTGTTGCTCCTCTTCCATTTTTGCTGGGTCGTCTGGGGTCGTCTGCAGAACGACCTGGGGTCCACTGGGGGTCCGCTGGGGTCCGTCCGTCTTGGGGTCCAATGGGTAGACCAATGTTGACTGACCGAGAGGGCTGCATCTTGGGGTCCCCTGGGGTGGTGATGGTGGTGGAGCCGTGACCTCCAGGTAGTGGGCTGGTCGTGGTGGTGGTGATTAACGCCCGTGAGTGTGGTACACAGCAGCCGTCTCCCTCTTTTGTATGTGCGTCTCTCCTCTCTTCTGGCTCCCACCTGTGGGTGAACAGAAAGGCAACAATACCCGTGTTCCATCTTGTTGTGTGACCCTGTAGTTTGTATAGGGTTCACACAGTCCAATTATAAGCTCTCCTCCTGGCAACAACTACACTTAAATTTTAATAATCCAATTAACTCTGAATGATATTGACTTGGTGGAACATAAAACAGTAACAGAGTAAAGTTAGAGAAGAGAGAATAAGGTCATCACTACTTTTAACTTGTCATACAAAAAAAAAATCAACACTAATAGACAAAACACTAGCCTAACTTAACTGTACCGTTCCTAATCTTAAGTACATAATTAAACGTTACTCCCACCCTTAACCTACAGCCACCTACGTGACCCAGAGTGTCTCCCTAGCATCTCCGCCGGTCAACAACCCCAAACTGTTGCCACCCCTGTGACCAGACTATCTAACGTCGAGCGTCCCCAACGTGAAGTCTACTGACATACTAAGGCTCCCCCTAGCATGCTGTACAAGACCAGTACACCTCGGGTTATTGCGTTCAAATGGAGTAAAACAGTCGATCGCAATAATCTGAGCAGAACCACCACTAAATTCTACTTAAGAACTACACCTGCCACTCCCCAACTGACCTGGAGACCAGCGGTGGCTGGGTGTCCTCCTGGGACATGCGAGGTCACCTGTCACACTCAGCTGACCTGCACTACCAACACCGCTAAGTTCCCAAATCGCCAAATCTTATTACTAACATAAATCACTACACACGCAAGTTCTGGTGAACATTCCCTGAACTACACAAAACTCACAAAATCCCTAAACACAACACCAGAGAATCACTATCTCCTAACCTGAAAAAAAGTTCGCTAACTCGCGAATAATAAACACCTGTCAAGATCTCCCTGATAGCGCCTGAGCGGCAAAAAGACACGTGGGACTGAACAATGTTAAAAGAACACCAATACCTTAAACATTGTTCAACACCGCTGCCAACATTGTAACGGGAGGTGGGGGAAATAGCTCTATCTTGTCCATTATTCCATCCCCCAGTTAACTAACGAGGCCGGGGGAAACAGCTCTCTCTGGTCCGTTATCCCGTCCCCAGTTAGCTAACTATTCTAGAGCACTCCCAGAGTTCCTAAGGCAACCTCTCTCGTTCAACACCTTGTAACCTAGGTATTTGACTACCTAGGTGCTAAGACCACAAGGCGCCGTAACTGGATCAGCTACCCGAAACTCTAGAGAGAACTCTAGAATACTGAATCATTGCCACAAACGTATACGAGAAAACGAAAGGAAAGAAATGAATAGTGAAGTAATTAGTAAGGGTTTGGGGTGAGAGGTAGAGAGGTGGGAGGAGCGAGGAGGGTCATTAGCTGAAAGTGAGAGTTTAGAGAGGGGGTGGAGGGAGAGGTGTAGATAGGTAGAAGTAGAAGAGTAGATAGTAGAAGTAGAAGAGTAGATAGTAGAAGACGAAATGCTGCCACCATCCATTCATGATCATTACATACAAGACAAGGAATGGAACTTGCCTGTATCACAAAATTCTCAAAAGATGTTATCATGAGTTCATTATTAGTATGTTCCCTCTGTACCATGTACTCCTTAAAATCAGGGAACCAATAATCCCCGAGGCTTTCTCACCTCAACTCTAAGCTCTAGGGAACAAAGTTAAACACAATTTAAATAATAAATTCATAATTATATTTCCCATGAAGTATCATAATTTAGCAATTCAATTAAAATGTTCCAGTTTAATATGCAAAGTGAGTCATCATCCAAGAATTCGAGAACCCTACAACTTGACTGCCCCTGATCATCACACAACATATGTAAACACGACCAAGTCACCTTAATGTTCACTCACCGAGGACTGAGTCTAAGTTGAATAGAGAGGGGGGGGGGGGTCTGTAGTTGACAGAGACTGTCTCGCCCCTGCCGGCCGACAGCCTCCCTGGTAGGGACGTCGTCTCTGCTCTCGTCTGCTGTTCTGTCTCTTAATGCTCTCTGGTGGATAGCTCTCCGAGTTTATATTGGGGAACCTAGTAGCTAACTCCGCCCACAAGTAGATAGCCTCCGGCACTACCAAGCCACTCCTTAAACGTCGGCATGTTTGAAGGCTACCCGGCTCCAATTATACGCTTAGCGGAAGCAAGGTGAAATTATCATGATCTGACCTCAGGTCACTTGGGGTCATTAACGGTTAGAGGTGTGAGATCTCAGGCAGACAACTGGCGCCTCTCAGATCCTTGTCTGTGACTCGTGTACTCTATATATATTTTAAATAAACTAACCCAAACACTTTTACAGTGTTACAATACCATCCCTCTCAACAATGATGAGTATACCATCCATCTTAACGGTGATGCATATACTATCCCCTCTCAACGGTGATGAGTGTACCATCCAACTCAACGGTGATGTGTTTACCATCCCTCTCAACTGTGATGCATATTCCACCCTCTCAACGGTGATGAGTATACCATCCCTCTCAACGGTGATGAGTACGCCATCCCTCTCAACGGTGATGGATATACCATCCCTCTCAACAGTGATGAGTATACTATCCCTCTCAACAGTGATGCATATACCATCCCTCTCAATGGTGATGAGTATACCATCCCTCTCAACGGTGGTGTGTATACCATCCCTCTCAACGGTGATGAGTATACAATCCCTCTCAACGGGGATGTGTGTACCATCCCTCTCACGCTGATGAGTATACTATCCCTCTGAACAGTAATGAGTATACCATCCCTCTCAACAGTGATGAGTATACCATCCCTCTCAACATTGGTGTATATATCATCCCTCTCAACAGTGATGAGTATACTATGCCTCTCAACGGTGATGGTATATACTATCCCTCTCAGCAGTGATGAGTATACCATCCCTCTCATCAGTGATGATTATACCATCCCTCTAAACATTGATGCATATATCATCCCTCTCAACGGTGATGAGTATACCATCCCTCTCAACGGTGATGGATATATCATCCCTCTCAACAGTGATGAGTATACCATCCCTCTCAACAGTGATGCATATACCATCCCTCTCAACAGTGATGAGTATACCATCCCTCTCAACAGTGATGCATATACCATCCCTCTCAACTGTGATGAGAATACAATCCCTCTCCTAGGTGATGAGTATTCCATCCTTCTCAACAGTGATGCATATACCATCCCTCTCAACGGTGATGAGTATACATTCCCTCTCAAAGGTGATGGATATACCATCCCTCTCAACCGTGATGAGTATACCGTCCCTCTCAATTATGCTGCATATACCATCCCTCTCAACAGTGATGAGCATACCATCCCTCTCAACAATGATGCATATACCATCCCTCTCAACAGTGATGAGTATACAATCCCTCTCAACGGTGATGGATATACCATCCCTCTCAAAAGTGATGAGTATACCATCCCTCTCAACAGTGATGAGTATACCATCCCTCTCAACATTGATGCATATATAATCCCTCTCAACGGTGATGAGTATGTGTTACGACCTTGGGTTCCTCAGTGGAAACCAGAGGTCAAAATTGAGCTTTTAAACTTTCTTATAGTATTGTTGGACGCATCACGAGCTGAAATGGTTTGTATCTTCCCTGCCAGACGTAAGACTATTCTTGTTTCTCAAAGAGCATTTAAAGACTGAGCTTGGGGTTGATTATTAAATAATAACATAGGCACCAACTATGTTTACTAATATTTTATAATCATTCGTAAAGTAACAATATGTTGCATAGGGGAAGATTTTTAATGTGCTTAGCTGCACGATCAATTAGGCTCCTCCCGGCACTACCACAATGCGGGAGGCCTGAGCTGGTCGCTGGGAGCCTTCTTGTCTAGCTGGCGTTCGTGGGGACGAGACCTACTCTGTGGCTGCATTTCTCCTCTTCTCCCTTCTCTTATTTCCCTTACTTTAAGTTCCTGTACCATTAAGTTAAGTACTGTGTGTTTAAGTGTGCCTACTCTGGTAGTAACGATTGGTGAGACCTGGGGGTAGTATTTGCCAGTGTTTTGGGTACCCCTAAGTGTTGTGTTTTGTATTAGGGTACCACATGGTCTCACTACTCTAAGCTGCATCCAGCTTCAGTGCTTATCCAGTAGTACTTTACCCTAGCTTGTTCACAGTGTAAACCTTGTATCCTGTTTAAGTGGACCAAGGCTTTTAACGTAAGATAGTGTGGTAAAGTTATTATTATTATTGTTATTGGTGTGAGTGTATATGGGGGGTTGTTAAGGGGTTAATAAATAAGTAAATTAGAACAGAGTATCCCTTCTTCCTGTGTGGGAGTGCATTGATCAACCTATAGTCTGACATGGTCTAGTAGCAAGTTATTATTACTGTGGATAGTTTATTTTGGGGGCCGGGCCTTTTAGTTCTCCCTCATTTGATAACTCTGTATTCAAACTACCCTTACCCCTTAATAGTACCAGTTCCCCATAGCAAGCCCACCATTTACATAACCGTATGCTATCCCTCTCAACGGTGATGGATATGCCATCCCTCTCAACAGTGATGAGTATACCATCCCTCTCAATTATGATGCATATACCATCCCTCTCAACAGTGATGAGCATACCATCCCTCTCAACAGTGATGAGTATACCATCCCTCTCAATTATGATGCATATAAAATCCCTCTCAACGGTTATGAGTATACCATCACTCTCAACGGTGATGGATATACCATCCCTCTCAACAGTGATGAGTATACCATCCCTCGCAACAGTAATGCACATACCATTCCTCTCAAAGGTGATGAGTATCCAATCCCTCTCAACGGTGATGGATATACCATCACTTTCAACAGTGATGCATATACCATCCCTCTCAACGGGGATGAGTTTATCATCCCTCTCCACGGTGATAAGTATTCCCTCCCTCACAACAGTGATGAGTATACTATCCATCTTAACGGTGATGCATATTCTATTCCTTTTAACGGTGATGAGTATACCATCCATCTCAATGGTGATGAGTATACCATCCCTCTCAATGATGATGCATATGCAATCCTTCTCAATGGTGATGAGTGTACCATCCCTCACAACGGTGATGTGCATATCATTTCTCTAAACGGTGATTAGTACACTATCCCTCTCAACTGTGATGTGTATACTATTCTTCTCAACGGTGATGAGTATACCATCTCTCAACGGTGATGAGTATACCATCCCTCTCAACGATGATGTTTATACCATCCCTCTCACCGGTGATGCATATACCATCTCAACAGTGATGAGTATACCATCCCTTTCAACTGAGATGTATATTGTGGGCACCGACCTGTGAGATTTGTATTTAATTTATATGAATTAATATAGAATTTATATTTACGTTAATTTATATATTTCGATAGCAATTGGTATGATGTTCAGTGGACTGTATTTCTGCAGTAATCTCACAAATCGATCCATACACATTAGGGGGGGGTTTATATTGAATTTATATATATGCAGCCAATCAAACTACAGTATTAAACTACATGTATAAGTATACATTGAGGAGGTTCCTTATCTTATTATACAGCAGGCTTAGTCCACTAGATATAACTAGGATGTAGACACCAAATTATCATTGTTTGAGGCTGCTTCCATCACCCAGTAACTGATGTACCAAGCTTGCTTTCTCTTCTTGTTCCTGTCAAAGGGCGCTAGCTGTAAAGCCAGAATCCTAATATATGACAGGTATATCAGAGAAAACACTGTATAATGATTCAGATAAGGACCAAGGCTTAATTACCTTTTTTATGAGGTGAGTTCGCATTCTAACCGGTTTGCCCAATGTCTACCTAACATTAATGGCCAAAAATGATTAGATAAACGGGTTTCGGTAGAACACTTCCCTTGATTACTGTTGACAGCGTGTTGATGATGGTACAGAACTAATATGATCTCCATTACACTTCGTCCAAGAGAAATGATAGGAGCCGAATTTGCTCCCTGCGCCTCTGGACCTAGATTCAGGAAGCTCTGTGTATTTCTTCGTAAGTGGGTTTGCTACGAAGGTTCCTAAGTGCGCCCTAAGAAGATGCTTAGGTGCGATTCAATAAGGTATACTTAGGAAGAAAATTGTTGGTTCACCTGCGTGCCGATAGAGGTCACTACTGTGTTTCGTTTGGCCAATCAGAGAGCAGCAACATTCTTCATATTGAAGATTTAGCGCTGGCTTATCGGAGCTCTACTGCCTCCTATTTACGTCGAATTTTCTTATAAAATTAGTATGTTTCGAAGTAAAACAATGTTTTTTCAACTTCTACAGGCAGCACCGACATTGTAGTAAACAAATATGTTACATTTGTTGTCTACCTACGTAATTCTAAGAGATACTGTGTAGCTGTCCTTGTTGCTCGGAAGATGCGCTGACAATTATTGTATATATTTACTAAATTTACCCAAGGGCCACTAACTATCTAGTGACCTCGAAGAGGACAGAAAGCCGGCGGCTTGTTAAAGGGCCCGCCAATTGTCTTAATGATATTTTTTAGCTGGAATTTGGCATTTACGGCTTCAGCGGGTAGGCGGTTCCATGGGTTTATAGCCCTCTTGGTGGAAAAAAAACATCTGTTTTCAGTCCAACTTGAGAGAACATACTCTACAACACTATATCTGTGATTGTCCTGTTATCAGTGACTTCATACCAAATGGTATGAGGTATTTTGAGCTCTGTAATTACTTCATACACTCAGGAATATTGGAAGATATTCTTGTGCTGCACCCAGATTTTGCCAGTGAAGGCTAATAGATCAGCATTAAGTATTTTGTTCTCTCCTAATTCCATGTATGACTGGCCATCCTGTGAGGTGAGGATGTTGGGTGAGCTTGTAGCTGGTTTTTGATCTACACTGTGTGGTCCTTTATACAGAATAGGGAAGCAGCACATTGCTGTGTATACCTAAACATGTTTAAAAATACATTGTTTGAGAGGAGTTTTGTAGAAACTGGTAAGAGTAATTATAATGTTTCCATGATTCAGTGCTTACCTCTTGTGAAAATTGCTTAGAGTTGTTTAGTCAGAGTTAATTTGTTTTTTGTATTGAGGCTGGTATTTTCTAAATTGATTCCATGTACAGTATGTCTAACCCTCCTGTGAGATGGGAGTATTAGATAAACTTATAGCTAGTTTTTTATCTACACTGTGTAATATTCCATATAGAATAGGGTAGCAGCACATTGCTGTGTATACCTAATCTTCTTAATAAAAAAATTCAGTAATAAAGATTTTAAATTATAGTTTGTATTATTACAAATACAGTACTGTATTATCCTTATTAAATCATGTTGACCATGGATCATTAAGATCTCATGTTGATATGTAATACAAGTCATATTTCTTTTGAACTGCTAATCCATGCTAATCATTCATTAAATTGTGCATTATGTCTCAACTTTTCACTTCCTTGGATATACTGTACAGTACATAAAGATTGGATAAAAATAAACCAGTAATATTTCTTTCATTATATTTTTCATTTAAATAACTGCATCAATATTTTTACAGCTGACAGGATTTGTTTTCCCATACAGGTGCATTATTTGTTAAAAAAAATTTGGTTTATTGTTACACACAATGGTGCTACATAGCCTTCCCAGCTTGGTGCCTTCTTTTAATACTTACTGATTAAAAAATAAATAATAAATACATTTTATTCAGGAAAAGTACATACAGTTGATTTACAAACATAATGTTGGATTTATAGGCAGAGCTAGTACATACAATACCTAAAGCCACTAATACTCATAGCATTTTGGGCAAGGTGTGGGGGGAAAAAAACACAGACTAAAACTTAATAGTAATCGGGATTAGGTATAAATTGTGTTGAAAGAAGGAATAAAAAATACAAAAGGGGGGTTAACATAGCATAAATCAGCAATTGCACATGTTGAACAGCGTTGTTTAAAAAATAGCAAGACATGGGTTGACATTTAGGAGGTAAGTTAGGTTACATGGAGTTAATTAGGCAGTACTTGGTTTAACTCTTTAACTGGTTGAGAGAGGTACAGCCTTTGACATGATTCGGGAGGTCATTCCACATTCTGGGTCCCTTGATTTGTAGAGCACTTCTAGTTTGGTTACACACAGCCAAATTGAGTAACAGGAAGAGGTCTTGGACACAAATTTGTTCCATGCTAAATGTAGAAGAATCAGCTGAGTATTCCTCAAATAAAATAAGTTGCCTCAGCTTATAAGGTAAATAAAATAAGCATTTCTCAAATAAGTAGCTGCCTCACCTCACTGTCTTGCTGCTACATAGCCTTCCCGGCATGGTGCCTTCTTTTGATAATTACTTGTTCCACACCCAAATTGTATAGCAGGAAGAGGTCTTGCACCCCTACTTCCCTCTCTCTTTTTTAATAATCTATATAGTCATAATTATAGCTTTAAGTATTCAATGAATAAAGTTTGTGACATTTTTACCCTTTTCCTTACCTAACATCATTTGTGCAGCATATTTTTATTTTATGTCTCACCCAGATTTAATTTCAAAATAAAACCAAACTAAATATATTAGAAATGGGTATGTATAGCTAAGGTACACCCTTACTACTAGGTGAACAGGTGCATTGGGTGATAGTAAATGATCCCATCAGGCAGGGCTCATCACCTTCTCTCATATTTCATGTTCACCAGTGTTTATTTACTTAATAACTACTGGTATAATATCTTGCTATTATAAAACTAATTCTACTATCATCAAACACATATTTACTTCAAGTTTCAAGCAGAGAATGCATATATATCTAACACGAAGGACTCCTCTCCACTAGATTCACCAGCTATAATATTTTGGTCATGTTCCAATATCATAAATCGATCCCAGTGTTATGTAGTAGAGAAAAAATGACTTATATCCAGTTTACGTAAAGCTACGAGTGGTCGAAACCACACTTAAATCCCGGAATGAACTTACGAAGATTTTTCCACTTAGGGTAGTTAATTGAATACGGACGTAGCCGCCACGTAGGCGCTAAGACAGAAAACGCTCTTAGCTAAGAGGAAAAACCTTCGTAAGTACCTTCCTGAATCCGGCCCCTGGTCTTAACAACAATGGCTGACCTCTTCCTCCTCACTGACGCTACTGGCCTATTATGTCCAGATATCAGTAACTGATAGAAGGGTCACATTTACTTTATTTTGATACTGTTAATTAAGTTAATTCAAATGAGATGTTTTTATGATGTAAAAAGTCCAAAGACTAATGTATTTAAGAATAATTCTCACCAGAATAGGTGGTGAATTTATAATAGTATGTGGCAATGATATCCCGTTTTCTATTGACAGAAAATTCCACTACAAGCTAAATTTTTATGGGATAACTTGTGAATACAACGCAGCAGCAATATTATCTGCAATTGCATCTAATATTATTAAATGGTGTCGGATTTTTCGACATATATTCCATCCCTGTCATCGGTGATAATTATACCATCCCTCTCAACTGTGATGCATATACCATCCTTCTCAACAGTGATGAGTAATCCATCCCTCTCAACGGTGATGCATATACCATCCCTCTCAACTGTGATGCATATACCATCCCTCTCAACGGTGATGAGTATGCCATCCCTCTCAACGGTGATGAGTATACCATCCGTCTCAACGGTGATGAGTATGCCATCCCTCTCAACGGTGATGAGTATACCATCCGTCTCAACGGTGATGAGTATACCATCCGTCTCAACGGTGATGAGTATACCATCCGTCTCAACGGTGATGAGTATACCATCCCTCTCAACGGTGATGAGTATACCATCCGTCTCAACGGTGATGTGTATACTATTCTTCTCAACGGTGATGAGTATACCATCCCTCTTAACAGTGATGAGTATACAATACCTCTCAACGCTGATGAGTATTCCATAACTCTCAACGGTGATATATATACCATCCCTCTCAACAGTGATGTGTATACCATCCCTCTCAACGGTGATGAGTATTCCATCCCTCTCAACGGTGATGAGTATACAATCTCTCTCAACGATGATGAGTATACCATCCCTCTCAACGGTGATAAGTATATCATCCCTCTAAACGGTGATGTGTATACCATCCCTCTCAACGGTGATGAGTATTCCATCCCTCTCAACGGTGATGTGTATACAATCTCTCTCAACGATGATGAGTATACCATCCGTCTCAACGGTGATGAGTATGCCATCCCTCTCAACGGTGATGAGTATACCATCCATCTCAACAGTGATGTGTATACCATCCCTCTCAACGGTGATTAGTATACCATCCGTCTCAACGGAGATGAGTATACCATTCCTCTCAACGGTGATGAGTATACCATCCCTCTCAACGGTGATGAGTATACCATCCCTCTCAACGGTGATCAGTATACCATCCCTCTCAAGGGTGATGAGTATACCATCCCTCTCAAGGGTGATGAGTATACCATCCCTCTCAACTGTGATGCATATACCATCCCTCTCAATTGAGATGCATATACCATCCCTCTCAACGGTGATGAGTATTCCATCCTCTAAACGGTGATGAGTATACAATTCCTCTCGACGGTGATGAGTATTCCATCCCCCACAACGGTGATGCATATACTATCTCTCTCAACGGTGATGAGTATACCATCCCTCTCAACGGTGATGCATCTACCATCTCTCTCAACGGTGATGAGTATACCATCCCTCTTGACGGTGATGAGTATACCATCCCTCTTAACGGTGTTGTGTATACCGACCCTCTCAACGGTGATGAGTATACCATCCCTCTCAACGGTGATGTGTATACCATCCCTCTCAACGGTGATGAGTATACAATCCCTCTCAACGGTGATGCATATACAATCCCTCTCACCGGTGATGCATATACAATCCCTCTCACCGGTGATGCATATACAATCCCTCTCACCGGTGATGCATATACAATCCCTCTATACGGTGAAGCATATAAGTCTACTATACTTTATATGTGGTCGTGAGATGGAATTTCCATTACAGTGTTTCACACGCTGTCTACAGTGCTCAGAACACTGGAGGAAACAAACGGTAGTCATTACAGAGCGCAGCCGCACCCGAAGCCTCAGCCGGAGCAAGTTTCTTGTTTTGTAACTGAAGTCTAGGAAGCCTCTGGTCATGTGTAAAGAACAGTGTTGAAATGGAGAACAGTAAGAAGAAAGAACATCGGGCGTGTGTATACGCACCCGCGGGCAGGATAAGAGGTGTCACGCACGCAACCTTCACTGTCCTCAAGGTCAGCTATTTCCTGACGCCTTACAGGCCTAAAAGGATTTGGGAGCAAAATAGCCTTTGATTTTGTCTAGAAATGGTAGTTGGCTATGACAACTGTATGTCGCCCAGACTGTGTGGCTCCCAGACGGTGTGGCTCCCAGACAGTGTGGCTCCCAGACAGTGTGGCTCCCAGACTGTGTGGCTCCTAGACTCTGTGGCTCCCAGACTGTGTGACTCTCAGACTGTGTGGCTCCCAGACTGTGTGGCTCCCAAACTGTGTGGCTTCCAAACTGTGTGGCTCCCAGACTGTGTGGCTCCCGGGCTGTGTGGCTCCCAGACTGTTTGGGTCCCAGACTGTTTCTCCCAGACTGTGTGGCTCCCAGACTGTGTGGCTCCCAGACTGTGTCTCTCAGACTGTGTGGCTTCCAGATTGTGTCTCCCAGACTGTGTGGCTCCCTGACTGTGTGGCTCCCTGACTGTGTCTCCCAGACTGTGTGGCTCCCTGACTGTGTCTCCCAGACTGTGTGGCTCCCTGACTGTGTCTCCCAGACTGTGTGTCTCCCAGACTGTGTGGCTCCCTGACTGTGTGGCTCCCAGACTGTGTCTCCCAGACTGTGTGGCTTCCAGATTGTGTGTCTCCCAGACTGTGTGGCTCCCTGACTGTGTGGCTCCCTGACTGTGTCTCCCAGACTGTGTGGCTCCCTGACTGTGTCTCCCAGACTGTGTGGCTCCCTGACTGTGTCTCCCAGACTGTGTGGCTCCCAGACTGTGTCTCCCAGACTGTGTGGCTTCCAGATTGTGTGTCTCCCAGACTGTGTCTCCCAGACTGTGTGTCTCCCAGACTGTGGGGCACGAAAACTGTGAGTCTCCCAGACGGTGTGGCTCCCACACTGTGTGGCTCCCAGACTGTGTGTCTCCCAGACTGTGAGTCTCCCAGACTGTGTGGCTCCCAGACTGTGGGGCTCCAAAACTGTGTGTCTCCCAGACTGTGGGACTCCCAGACTGTGAGTCTCCCGGACTGTGTGGCTCCCTGACTGTGTGTCTCCAAGACTGTGCGTCTCAAAGACTGTGAGTCTCCCAGACTGTGTGTCTCCCAGAATGTGTGGCTCCCATACTGTGTGGCTCCCAGACTGTGTATCTCCCAGACAGTGTGTCTCCAAGACTGTGAGTCTCATAGACTGTGTGGCTCCCACACTGTGTCTCCAAGACTGACTGTCTCTAAGACAGTGTGGCCCCCCAGATTGTGTCTCCCAGACTGTGTGGCTCCCAGACTGTGTGGCTCCCAGACTGTGTGGCTCCCAGACTGTGTGGCTCCCAGACTGTGTAGCTCCCAGACTGTGTGGCTCCCAGACTGTGTAGCTCCAAGACTGTGTGGCTCACGGACTGTGTGACTCCTAGACTGTGTGGCTCCCAGACTGTGTGGCTCCCAGACTGTGTGGCTCCCAGACTGTGTGGCTCCCAGACTGTGTAGCTCCAAGACTGTGTGGCTCCCGGACTGTGTGACTCCTAGACTGTGTGGCTCCCAGACTGTTGGCTCCCAGACTGTGTGGCTCCCAGACTGTTGGCTCCCAGACTGTGTGGCTCCCAGACTGTGTCTCCCAGACTGTGTGGCTTCCAGACTTTGTGTCTCCCAGACTGTGTGGCTCCCAGACTGCGTGGCTCCAAGACTGTGGATACCAGACTGTGTGGATGCCAGACTGTGTGGCTCCCAGACTGTGTGGCTCTCGAACTGTATGTATCAAAGACTGTGTGTATCCAAGACGGTGAGGCTCCCAGACTGTGTCTCCCAGACTGTATGACTAACAGACTGTTTCTCCCAGGCTGTGTGGCCCCAGACTGTGTGGCACCCAGACTGTGTGGCTCCCAGACTGTGTCTATCCAAGACAGTGTGGCCCCCAGATTGTGTCTCCCAGACTGTGTGGCTCCCAGACTGTGTGGCTCCCAGACTGTGTGGCTCCCAGACTGTGTACCTCCAAGACTATGTGGCTCCCGGACTGTGTGACTCCTAGACTGTGTGGCTCCCAGACTGTTTGGCTCCCAGACTGTGTGGCTCCCAGACTGCGTCTCCCAGACTGTGTGGCTTCCAGACTTTGTGTCTCCCAGACTGTGGGGCTCGAAAACTGTGAGTCTCCCAGACTGTGTGGCTCCCATACTGTGTGGCTCCCAGACTGTGTGTCTGCAAGACTGTGCTTCTCCAAGACTGTGACTCTCTCAGACTGTGTGGCTCCCAGGCTGTGTGGCTTCCAGATTGTGTGTCTCCCAGACTGTGTGGCTTGTAGACTGTTTGGCTCCCAGACTGTGAGGCTCCCAGACTGTGTTTCCCAAACTGTGTGGCTCCCAGACTGTCTCTCCCAGACTGTGTGGCTTCCAGATTGTGTGTCTCCCAGACTGTGTCTCCCAGACTGTGTGTCTCCCAGACTTTGTGTCTCCCAGACTGTGAGGCTCGAAAACTGTGAGTCTCCCAGACTGTGTGGCTCCCACACTGTGTGGCTCCCACACTGTGTGGCTCCCAGACTGTGTGTCTGCAAGACTGTGCTTCTCCAAGACTGTGAGTCTCACAGACTGTGTGGCTCCCAGACTGTAGTGCTAAAAGACTGTGTGTCTCCCAGACTGTGCGTCTCCAAGACTGTGAGTCTCCCAGACTGTGTGTCTCCCAGAATGTGTGGCTCCCAGACTGTGTGGATCCCAGACTGTGTGGCTCCCAGACTGTGTATCTCCCAGACAGTGTGTCTCCAAGACTGTGACTCTCATAGACTGTGTGGCTCCCACACTGTGTCTCCAAGACTGACTGTCTCTAAGACTGTGTGGCTCCCAGACTGTGTGGCTGCTAGACTGTGTGGCTCACAGACTGCGTGGCTAAAAGACTGTGTGGATACCAGACTGTGTGGATGCCAGACTGTGTGGCTCGCGAACTGTATGTATCGAAGACAGTGTGTATCCAAGACGGTGAGGCTCCCAGACTGTGTCTCCCAGACTGTGTGACTAACAGACTGTTTCTCCCAAGTTGTGTGGCCCCAGACTGTGTGACACCCAGACTGTATGGCTCCCGGACAGTGTGGCCCCCCAGATTGTGTCTCGCAGACTGTGTGGCTCCCAGACTGTGTATCTCAGAGACTGTGTGGCTCCCAGACTGTGTCTCCCAGACTGTGTCTCCCAGACTGTGTGGCTCCCAGACTGTGTGGCTCCTAGACTGTGTCTCCCAGACTGTGTGGCTCCCAGACTGTGTGGCTCCCAGACTGTGTCTCCCAGACTGTGTGGCTCCCAGACAGTGTGGCTCCCAGACTGTGTCTCCCAGACTGTGTCTCCCAGACTGTGTGGCTCCCAGGCTGTGTGGCTCCTAGACTGTGTCTCCCAGACTGTGTGGCTCCCAGACTGTGTGGCTCCCAGACTGTGTCTCCCAGACTGTTTGGCTCCCAGACAGTGTGGCTCCCAGACTGTGTCTCCCAGACTGTGTGGCTCCCAGACTGTGTGGCTCCTAGACTGTGTCTCCCACACTGAGTATCTCCCAGACTGTGTGGCTCCCAGACTGTGTGTCTCCCTGACTGTGTGGCTTCCAGAATCTGTGATTCTCAGACTGTGTGTCTCCCAGACTGTGTGGCTCCCAAGCTGTGTCTCCAAGACTGTGGGACTCCCAGACTGTGTGGCTTCCAGACTGTGTGGCTCCCAGACTGTGTGGTTCCCAGACTGTGTGGCTCCCAGACTGTGTAGCTCCCAGACTTTGTGGTTCCCAGACTGAGTGGCTCCTAGGCTGTGTGGATACCAGGCTGAGTGGCTACCAGACTGTGCGTCTCCCAGACTGTTTATCTCCCAGACTGTGTGGCTCCCAGACTGTGTCTCCCAGACTGTGTGTCTCCAAGACTGTGTCCCCCAGACTGTGTATCTCCCAGACTGTGTGCCTCCAAGACTGTGTCCCCCAGACTGTGTATCTCCCAGACTGTGTGTCTCCAAGACTGTGTCCCCCAGACTGTGTCTCCCAGACTGTGTGGCTTCCAGACTATGTGGCTCCTAGATTGTGTCTCCCAGACTGTTTATTTCCCAGACTGTGTCTCCCAGATTGTGTGTCTCCCAGACTGTGTGTCTCCAAGACTGTGCTTCTCCAAGACTGTGAGTCTCCCAGACTGTGTGGCTCCCAGACTGTGGGGTTCCCAGATTGTGTGTCTTCCAGACTGTGGGGCGCCCAGACTGTGAGTCTCCCAGACTGTGTGGCTCCCAGACTGTGTGGCTCTCAGGCTGTGTGTCTCCCAGACTGTGTGGTTTCCAGACTGTGTGGCTCCCTGACTGTGTGACTCTCAGACTGTGTGTCTCCCTGACTGTGTGGCTTCCAGACTGTGTGGCTCCCTGACTGTGTGACTCTCAGACTGTGTGTCTCCCAGACTGTGTCTCCAAGACAGTGGGGTTCGCAGATTGTTTGGCTCCCAGACTGTGTGGCTCCCAGACTGTGTGGCTTCCAGACTGTGTGGCTCCCAGACTGTGTGTCTCCAAGACTGTGGGGTTCCCATATTGTGTGGCTCCCAGACTGTGTGGCTCCCAGACTGTGTGGCTCCCTGACTGTGTAGCTCTCAAACTGTGTGTCTCCCAGACTGTGTGGCTCTCAGCTTGTGTGACTCACAGACTCTGTATCTCCCAAACTCTGTGGCTCATAGACTGTGTGACTCCCAAGATGTGTGTCTCCCAGACTGTGTGGCTCTCAGACGGTGTGGCTCCCAGACTGTGTGTCTCCCAGAATGTGTAGCTCCCTGACTGTGTGGCTTCCAGACTGTGTGGCTCCCTGACTGTGTAGCTCTCAGACTGTGTGGCTCCCAGACTGTGTGACTCCCTGACTGTGTGACTCCCAGACTGTGTGCTCCCAGACTGTGTCTCTCAGACTGTGTGACTCGCAGATTGTGTGGCACCCAGACTGTGTGGCTCCCTGACTGTGTAGCTCTCAGACTGTGTGGCTCCCTGACTGTGTGGTTCCCAGACTGTGTGCTCCCAGACTGTGTGTCTTCCAGACTCTTTGGATACCAGACTTTGTTGCTCCTAGACTGTGTACAGTCTCCCAGACTATGTAGCTCTCAGACTGTGTGGCTCCCAGACTGTGTGGCTCCCAGACTGTATGGATTCCAGACTGTGTGGCTCCCAGACTGTTTGGCTCCCAAGATGTGTGTCTCCAGGCAATGTGGCTCTCAGACTGTGTCTGATTGTGTGGCTTGATTGTGTGGCTCCCAGACTTTGTGGCTTCCAGACTGTGTGGCTCCCTGACTGCGTAGCTCTCAGATTGTGTGGCTCCCAGATTGTGTGACTCCCAGGCTGTGTGTCTCCCAGACTGTGTGGCTCCCAGTTTGTGTGGCTTCCAGACTGTGTGACTCACAGACTCTGTCTCCCAGACTCTGTGGCTCATAAACTGTGTGGCTTCCAAGATGTGTGTCTCCCAGACTGTATGGCTTTCAGACTGTGTGGCTCCCGGACTGTGTGTCTCCCAGACTGTGTGTCTCCCAGAATGTGTGGCTCCCTGACTGTGTGGATCGCAGACTGTGTGGCTCCCAGACTGTGTGACTCCCTGACTGTGTGGCTCCCAGACTGTGTGCTCCCAGACAGTGTGTCTCCCAGACTGTGTGGCTCCCAGACTGTGTGGCTTCCAGACTGTGTGGCTTCCAGACTGTGTGTCTCCCAGAATGTGTAGCTCTCAGACTGTGTGGCTCCCAGACTGTGTGTCTCCCTGACTGTGTCTCACAGACTGTGTGTCTCCCAGACTGTGTGGCTCCCAGACTGTGTGGCTCTCAGACTGTGTGGCTCCAAGACTGTATGGCTCCCAGACTGTGTGGCTCCCTGACTGTGTGTCTCAAAGACTGTGTGGCTCCAAGGCTGTGTGGATACCAGACTGAGTGACTCCCAGATTGTGTGGCTCCCAGATTGTGTGGCTCCCTGATTGAGTGGTTTATAGACTGTGTGTCTCCCAGACTGTGTTGCTCCCAGAGTTTATGGCTCCGAGACTGTGTGTATGCAAAACGGTGTGTCTCGCAGACTGTGTGACTCCCAGACTGTGTGGCTTCCAGACTGTGTGGCTCCCAAAAAGTGTGGCTCCAAGACTGTGTGGCTCCCAAACTGTGTGTCTCCAAGACTGTGGTGCTCCCAGACTGTGTGGCTTCCAGACTGTGTTTCTCCCAGACTGTGTGGTTCCCAGACTGTGTGGCTCCCAGACTGTGTAGCTCCCAGACTTTATGGATACCAGACTGAGTGGTTCCCAGACTGTGTGGATACCAGGCTGCGTGGCTCCCAGACTGTGTGGATACCAGACTGTGTGGCTCCCAGACTGTGTGGCTCCCTGACTGTGTGGATACCAGACTGTGTGGCTCGCAGATAGTGTGGATACCAGACTGTGCGTCTCCCAGAATGTGTGAATACCAGACTGTGCGTCTCCCAGACTGTGTGGCAACCAAACTGTGTCTATCCAAGACAGTGTGGCTCCCAAATTGTGTCTCCCAGACTGTGTGGCTCCCAGACTGTGTGGCTCCTAGACTGTGTCTCCAAGACTGACTGTCTCTAAGACTGTGTGGCTCCCAGACTGTGTGGCTGCTAGACTGTGTGGCTCACAGACTGCGTGGCTAAAAGACTGTGTGGATACCAGACTGTGTGGATGCCAGACTGTGTGGCTCGCGAACTGTATGTATCGAAGACAGTGTGTATCCAAGACGGTGAGGCTCCCAGACTGTGTCTCCCAGACTGTGTGACTAACAGACTGTTTCTCCCAAGTTGTGTGGCCCCAGACTGTGTGACACCCAGACTGTATGGCTCCCGGACAGTGTGGCCCCCCAGATTGTGTCTCGCAGACTGTGTGGCTCCCAGACTGTGTATCTCAGAGACTGTGTGGCTCCCAGACTGTGTCTCCCAGACTGTGTCTCCCAGACTGTGTGGCTCCCAGACTGTGTGGCTCCTAGACTGTGTCTCCCAGACTGTGTGGCTCCCAGACTGTGTGGCTCCCAGACTGTGTCTCCCAGACTGTGTGGCTCCCAGACAGTGTGGCTCCCAGACTGTGTCTCCCAGACTGTGTCTCCCAGACTGTGTGGCTCCCAGGCTGTGTGGCTCCTAGACTGTGTCTCCCAGACTGTGTGGCTCCCAGACTGTGTGGCTCCCAGACTGTGTCTCCCAGACTGTGTGGCTCCCAGACAGTGTGGCTCCCAGACTGTGTCTCCCAGACTGTGTGGCTCCCAGACTGTGTGGCTCCTAGACTGTGTCTCCCACACTGAGTATCTCCCAGACTGTGTGGCTCCCAGACTGTGTGTCTCCCTGACTGTGTGGCTTCCAGAATCTGTGATTCTCAGACTGTGTGTCTCCCAGACTGTGTGGCTCCCAAGCTGTGTCTCCAAGACTGTGGGACTCCCAGACTGTGTGGCTTCCAGACTGTATGGCTCCCAGACTGTGTGGTTCCCAGACTGTGTGGCTCCCAGACTGTGTAGCTCCCAGACTTTGTGGTTCCCAGACTGAGTGGCTCCTAGGCTGTGTGGATACCAGGCTGAGTGGCTACCAGACTGTGCGTCTCCCAGACTGTTTATCTCCCAGACTGTGTGGCTCCCAGACTGTGTCTCCCAGACTGTGTGTCTCCAAGACTGTGTCCCCCAGACTGTGTATCTCCCAGACTGTGTGCCTCCAAGACTGTGTCCCCCAGACTGTGTATCTCCCAGACTGTGTGTCTCCAAGACTGTGTCCCCCAGACTGTGTCTCCCAGACTGTGTGGCTTCCAGACTATGTGGCTCCTAGATTGTGTCTCCCAGACTGTTTATTTCCCAGACTGTGTCTCCCAGATTGTGTGTCTCCCAGACTGTGTGTCTCCAAGACTGTGCTTCTCCAAGACTGTGAGTCTCCCAGACTGTGTGGCTCCCAGACTGTGGGGTTCCCAGATTGTGTGTCTTCCAGACTGTGGAGCGCCCAGACTGTGAGTCTCCCAGACTGTGTGGCTCCCAGACTGTGTGGCTCTCAGGCTGTGTGTCTCCCAGACTGTGTGGTTTCCAGACTGTGTGGCTCCCTGACTGTGTGACTCTCAGACTGTGTGTCTCCCTGACTGTGTGGCTTCCAGACTGTGTGGCTCCCTGACTGTGTGACTCTCAGACTGTGTGTCTCCCAGACTGTGTCTCCAAGACAGTGGGGTTCGCAGATTGTTTGGCTCCCAGACTGTGTGGCTCCCAGACTGTGTGGCTTCCAGACTGTGTGGCTCCCAGACTGTGTGTCTCCAAGACTGTGGGGTTCCCATATTGTGTGGCTCCCAGACTGTGTGGCTCCCAGACTGTGTGGCTCCCTGACTGTGTAGCTCTCAAACTGTGTGTCTCCCAGACTGTGTGGCTCTCAGCTTGTGTGACTCACAGACTCTGTATCTCCCAAACTCTGTGGCTCATAGACTGTGTGACTCCCAAGATGTGTGTCTCCCAGACTGTGTGGCTCTCAGACGGTGTGGCTCCCAGACTGTGTGTCTCCCAGAATGTGTAGCTCCCTGACTGTGTGGCTTCCAGACTGTGTGGCTCCCTGACTGTGTAGCTCTCAGACTGTGTGGCTCCCAGACTGTGTGACTCCCTGACTGTGTGACTCCCAGACTGTGTGCTCCCAGACTGTGTCTCTCAGACTGTGTGACTCGCAGATTGTGTGGCACCCAGACTGTGTGGCTCCCTGACTGTGTAGCTCTCAGACTGTGTGGCTCCCTGACTGTGTGGTTCCCAGACTGTGTGCTCCCAGACTGTGTGTCTTCCAGACTCTTTGGATACCAGACTTTGTTGCTCCTAGACTGTGTACAGTCTCCCAGACTATGTAGCTCTCAGACTGTGTGGCTCCCAGACTGTGTGGCTCCCAGACTGTATGGATTCCAGACTGTGTGGCTCCCAGACTGTTTGGCTCCCAAGATGTGTGTCTCCAGGCAATGTGGCTCTCAGACTGTGTCTGATTGTGTGGCTTGATTGTGTGGCTCCCAGACTTTGTGGCTTCCAGACTGTGTGGCTCCCTGACTGCGTAGCTCTCAGATTGTGTGGCTCCCAGATTGTGTGACTCCCATGCTGTGTGTCTCCCAGACTGTGTGGCTCCCAGTTTGTGTGGCTTCCAGACTGTGTGACTCACAGACTCTGTCTCCCAGACTCTGTGGCTCATAAACTGTGTGGCTTCCAAGATGTGTGTCTCCCAGACTGTATGGCTTTCAGACTGTGTGGCTCCCGGACTGTGTGTCTCCCAGACTGTGTGTCTCCCAGAATGTGTGGCTCCCTGACTGTGTGGATCGCAGACTGTGTGGCTCCCAGACTGTGTGACTCCCTGACTGTGTGGCTCCCAGACTGTGTGCTCCCAGACAGTGTGTCTCCCAGACTGTGTGGCTCCCAGACTGTGTGGCTTCCAGACTGTGTGGCTTCCAGACTGTGTGTCTCCCAGAATGTGTAGCTCTCAGACTGTGTGGCTCCCAGACTGTGTGTCTCCCTGACTGTGTCTCACAGACTGTGTGTCTCCCAGACTGTGTGGCTCCCAGACTGTGTGGCTCTCAGACTGTGTGGCTCCAAGACTGTATGGCTCCCAGACTGTGTGGCTCCCTGACTGTGTGTCTCAAAGACTGTGTGGCTCCAAGGCTGTGTGGATACCAGACTGAGTGACTCCCAGATTGTGTGGCTCCCAGATTGTGTGGCTCCCTGATTGAGTGGTTTATAGACTGTGTGTCTCCCAGACTGTGTTGCTCCCAGAGTTTATGGCTCCGAGACTGTGTGTATGCAAAACGGTGTGTCTCGCAGACTGTGTGACTCCCAGACTGTGTGGCTTCCAGACTGTGTGGCTCCCAGACTGTGTGGCTCCCAAACTGTGTGCCTCCCAGACTGTGTGGCTCCCAGACTGTGTGTCTCCCAGACTCTATTGCTCCCAGACTGTGTTGCTCCCAAAAAGTGTGGCTCCAAGACTGTGTGGCTCCCAAACTGTGTGTCTCCAAGACTGTGGTGCTCCCAGACTGTGTGGCTTCCAGACTGTGTTTCTCCCAGACTGTGTGGTTCCCAGACTGTGTGGCTCCCAGACTGTGTAGCTCCCAGACTTTATGGATACCAGACTGAGTGGTTCCCAGACTGTGTGGATACCAGGCTGCGTGGCTCCCAGACTGTGTGGATACCAGACTGTGTGGCTCCCAGACTGTGTGGCTCCCTGACTGTGTGGATACCAGACTGTGTGGCTCGCAGATAGTGTGGATACCAGACTGTGCGTCTCCCAGAATGTGTGAATACCAGACTGTGCGTCTCCCAGACTGTGTGGCAACCAAACTGTGTCTATCCAAGACAGTGTGGCTCCCAGATTGTGTCTCCCAGACTGTGTGGCTCCCAGACTGTGTGGCTCCTAGACTGTGTCTCCCAGACTGTGTATCTCCCAGACTGTGTGGCTCCCAGACTGTGTCTCCCAGACTGTGTGTCTCCCAGACTGTGGGGCTCTCACACTGTGTGTCTCCAAGACTGTTTTTCTCCAAGACTGAGAGTCTCCCAGACTGTGTGGCTCCCAGACTGTGGGGCTCCCGGACTGTGTGTCTCCCAGACTAATGGGCGCCCAGACTGTGAGTGTCCCAGACTGTGTGGCTCCCAGACTGTGTATCTCCCTGACTGTGTGACTCTCAGACTGTGTATCTCCCTGACTGTGTGACTCTAAGACTGTGTGGCTCCCAGACTGTGTGTCTTTAAGACTATGGGGCTCCCAGACTGTGTGTCTTTAAGACTATGGGGCTCCCAGACTGTGTGGCTTCCAGACTGTTTGGATACCAGACTGTGCTGCTCCCAGACTGTGTGGCTCCCAGACTGTGTGGCTCCCAAGATGTGTATCTCCCAGATTATGTGGTTCTCAGACTGTGTGGCTCCCAGATTGTGTGGCTCCCAGACTGTGTGGCTCAACGACTGTGTCTCCCAGACTTTCCCACGCACGAGCAGAGGCCCCTGTGTTTTCTCCGGGCCTATGCCCGTGCTTTTTGCTTTTTCCCACGCACGCACGGTCTATGGCCCCTGGGTTTTCTCGAATATTTTCCCAAGCACGGTCTATGGCCCTTGGATTTTCTCAATTTTTTTTTCATGGACGGTCTATGGCCCCAGGGTTTTCTCGAATTTTTTTTCATGGCCAGTCATTGGTCTCTACCATTTTCGCTCAAGGGGATTAAACGGCCGCCTCCAGTCATCCCAAAATTTCGTTACCTCAGTGACCTTGCACAGGCACGATAAAGGGGGGATTGAAAAGTCGGTCTATGGCCCCTGTCATTTATCTCAAGGGGATTAAAAGGACGGTCTATGAGTCGTGTGTTTTTCGTTACCCCAGTAACCCTGCACAGGCTCGTTAAAGGGGATTAAAAAGCCGGTCATTGGCCCCTGGGTTTTACGAACTTTTTTTCCCATGCCGGTCATTGACCCCTGGGTTTTACGAACTTTTTTTCCCATGCCGGTCATTGGCCCCTGGGTTTCACGAACTGTTTTCACCATGCCGGTCATTGGCCGCTGGGTTTAACGAACTTTTTTTCCCATGCCGGTCATTGGCCCCTGGGTTTCACGAGCTGTTTTCACCATGCCGGTCATTGGCCCCTGGGTTTCACGAACTGTTTTCACCATGCCGGTCATTGGCCCCTGGGTTTTACGAACTTTTTTCACCATGCCGGTCATTGGCCCCTGGGTTTTACGAACTGTTTTCACCATGCCGGACATTGGCCCCTGGGTTTTACGAACTGTTTTCACCATGCCGGTCATTGGCCCCTGGGTTTTACGAACTGTTTTCACCATGCCGGACATTGGCCCCTGCCATTTTCGCTCAAGGGGATTAAACGGCCGCCTCCAGTCATCCCAAAATTTCGTTAGCTCAGTGACCCTGCACAGGCATGTTAAAGGGGATTAAAAAGCCGGTCATTGGCCCCAGGGTTTTTCTCGAATTTTCTTTCATGGCCGGTCCCATGCACAGGCATAGCCAATGGTCAATGACGTCACCAGCAAGCCACTCGGCGTTCCTGCACAGGCACAATCAAGGGGATTAAAAAGCCGGCCTGTGAGTAGTGTGTTTTGCGTTACAACAGTGGTCCAGAAACCTAATGCAAAATACCATCAACCCTAGTTGATTATAAATTTCCTATTTACTTCCAACTATCGTCCATTGCAAAAGGGGAAGCAACACAGAGCATGAACTACCATGTATCTCAGCGTTCATCCCTGTAACTGAACCAGTATTTACCCAGGTCTTTTTTCCAAAATGTAAAACTTATCCAATTCATTCCCGTTCTGTTTCATGTTGATACGTTTAATAGGTTATTAATATCCCCCTTTACTATGACCATTCAGTCACACCTCTATCATGCCACCCCTATTTCTTCTTCTTCGTCTTTCTAGAGAATGTAATTTAAGCTTTGACAATCTTCCTTAAAGGATCCTTTATTTGTCATAGAGCAAAATAAAAATGAAAACCGCTATCAATCATTTTTATGAAAAAAAACAGGGCCCTGGGCATTGGCAATTTCAATGCAAGTTCAGTAGTAATCCAATATTGTCCCTAACCGTATACACGTCTCACATTCGCTCAAAACACACCTCGCACACCTTACTGTAGCATATAACAAATCAAAATTACTCATTCAGTAAAAGCAAGCCTCTCATGTTTTGAAATAAGGCCTTCTGCAATTACCTTCTTTTCTGACGTCATCATACCTAATGCGGTGCGAGGCGCCAACGTGCTAAATGCGGACCCCAGGAGGTTCACACATAAGTGCGAACTCTTAATCAGGCTTAATACCTAAACAGTACTCTGTGCTTCACCAGAGTCGATATTCAGCTACAATGGCTCGTATTTTCGCTCATTGCTCCTATTTTCTGCTATTCATAAACCCTATCAAACCATCCTAACCTAACTTATTATATATAACAAACAAATACATTCTACAGACCAGTTGTTGTTCTTTAGTGACATCACAAAAAGCGACCTCAGGTATAGGGATAAGGTATTGATGGCCATTAGCATATAAGTGTCAAGGAATCACAGCACCTGACTGGTCAACTAAGTGTGACGTCACCAGATAACCAATGCAACCTTTAGCGTCCTACTGGCATGTGAATTTGATATTATTATTCAAAAATGACTAGACAAGCCATTCCCACCTAACCTAATCAGAGGTTTAAGAATATACATTTTAATTATCCACAACTGTAATCATTATTCGGTGATAAGTGCAAAAGTATAACAGCAACCCAAATGTCATACCGCAATTCAGGTGCAGTCACAGTGAGAGGTTGTGTTAGCTGGAGCTCCGATTCTAATAACATTATTATTGCAATAATGGAAGGATTAGTGAAGGATTTGGTGAGTCTGGTTGGAGCTCTGAGAGCAGAGATGGATTCCCTGCGGGAGGAGGTACGACGGCTGAGACTTCGGGAGGAAATGAAGGAGGAGGCCAGTGTTGATGGGACCTCATTAAGAAGGACTGACGGCACCAGTATTAAGAAGTCCTCGTCTTGGCAAGTTGTGAAAGACAGGGGTCTTAAGAAGACCTTGGCAAAACCGACAACTAATAGCCTACACCTAAGGACTTTTAACGCATTTGACGTATTAGAGGACGAGTGCTGTGTTGAACCTGTTGTTCAACGAGCTGGCAAAGACAAAGTAATGAGGAGCATTGAAGCGCAGGTCCCTCAAACTGCTCGAAAGGAAAAGGGAGAATCGAAGCGAATTTTGGTTGTGGGAGATTCCCAGGTGAGGTATTTAGACAGAACGTTTTGTGCCAGAGATAGGGGGAACAGATTAAGGGTTTGCTATCCGGGAGCTGGAATTGGTGATATTGTTGGAAACATGAATGATATTATGACAGGAAATGGGAACAAACCCATTATTTGTATTAGTGCAGGGGGTAATGACGTTGGACGAGTTAGGAGTGAGGAACTAATACAGAGATTCAGGACAGCCATTGAATTAGTTAGGAGCAAGGGAGGAATCCCGATCATATGTGGCATTCTTCCAAGAAAGGGAGTGGGAAATGAATAGATGTCGAGGGCAATTGGTGTCAATTGCCGGCTGGAAAGATATTGCAAATCAAATGCAATATCTTTCATAGACAACTGGGAACACTTCTATGGAAGAAATGAAATGTATGCTCGTGATGGGGTGCATCTATCGAGAGCTGGGGTTGTTGCTGTTGCGAATTCGTTGGAAGAAGTGGTTAGAGGTGTTTGTTTGGGTTTAAACTGTTAGTAGATAGAGGTATGGGAATTGATTTGGAGGAAGGAGATAATAAAAGTATGTGTTTGTGGGAGAAAGGAATTGGCAAAATGATCAGGGAAAGAGAAGGGCCTCAGAATAACAATTCACTTAGGGTATATTACACTAACAGTAGAAGTCTAAGAAATAAAATTAACGAATTAAATGCTCTTGTCTGCACAGAAAAAAATAGATATTATTGCACTTACCGAAACGTGGATGAATGTAGAAAATAGAGAACTATTAGCTGAATATCAAATAAATGGATTTAAACTATTTCACACAGATAGATATATTAGACGAGGAGGTGGAGTTTCACACAGATAGATATATTAGACGAGGAGGTGGAGTAGCCATATATGTTAGGGACAATTTGAAATGTAGTCTCAAAGAGGGAATCAAAACTGAGCCACACACAGAAACTATTTGGATAGAATTAAACGAAAAAGCTAATAATATTATAATAGGAGTTATATATAGGCCACCAAATTTAGACAGAATGGAAGCAAAGCATCTATGGGATGAAATATCTAGAGCATCTAGATCTAACAGTATTTATGTCATGGGTGACTTTAATTTTAGCGGAATAAACTGGTTGAACAAAACAGGGAATAGTGAAGCAGAAGATTTTCTAGAATTAATTGACGGTTGCTTTCTTACGCAACACATTAAGGAACCAACACGGGAAAATAATATTTTAGATTTAGTGTTAACTAACAGGGAAACACAAATTAATGACATCGAAATAGGGAGTGAGCTAGGGAACAGTGATCACAAAGAAATCAGATTTAGCATAGAATGGAATAGACCTGTAGGAGAAAATTCTGTTAAAGTGCCAGATTTTCGAAAAGCTGATTTTAATAGCCTAAGAATTTTTTTGGGTCAAATTGATTGGAAAGTCTTGGGTATGGGGTGGGGGGCCGGTCTTGGAGCGAGACATGAACCCAGCGATAGGTGACGTAAATGGGGATTTCGATGTGGATTCAATATATAAGGGCGGTAACGCCCTTATAAATTAGGGCGGTACCGAGCGAATTTTGGTTGTGGGAGATTCCCAGGTGAGGTATTTAGACAGAACGTTTTGTGCCAGAGATAGGGGGAACAGATTAAGGGTTTGCTATCCGGGAGCTGGAATTGGTGATATTTTTGAAAACATGAATGATATTTTGACGGGAAATGGGAACAAACCCATTATTTGTATTAGTGCAGGGGGTAATGATGTTGGGCGAGTTAGGAGTGAGGAACTAATACAGAGATTTAGGACAGCCATTGAATTAGTTAGGAGCAAGGGAGGAATCCCGATCATATGTGACATTCTTCCAAGCAAGGGAGTGGGAAATGAATGGATGTCGAGGGCACTTGGTGTCAATTGCCGGCTGGAAAGATATTGCAAATCAAATGCAATATCTTTCATAGACAACTGGGAACACTTCTATGGAAGAAATGAAATGTATGCTCGTGATGGGGTTCATCTATCGAGGGCTGGGGTTGTTGCTGTTGCGAACTCGTTGGAACCAGTGGTTAGAGGTGTTTGTTTCGGTTTAAACTGTTAGTAGATAGTGGTATGGGAATTGATTTGGAGGAAGGAGGTAATAAAAGTATGTGTTCGTGGGAGAAAAGAATTGGCAAAATGATCAGGGAAAGAAAAGGGCCTCAAAATAACAATTCACTTAGGATATATTACACTAACAGTAGAAGTCTAAGAAATAAATTTAATGAATTAAATGCTCTTGTCTGCACAGAAAAAATAGATATTATTGCACTTACCGAAACGTGGATGAACGTAGAAAATAGAGAACTATTAGCTGAATAGCAGATAAATGGATTTAAACTATTTCACACAGATAGATATATTAGACGAGGAGGGGGAGTAGCCATATATGTTAGGGACAATTTGAAATGTAGTCTCAAAGAGGGAATCAAAACTGAGCCACACACAGAAACCATTTGGATAGAATTAAACGAAAAAGCTAATAATATTATAATAGGAGTTATATATAGGCCACCAAATTTAGACAGAATGGAAGCAAAGCACCTATGGGATGAAATATCTAGAGCATCTAGATCTAACAGTATTTATGTCATGGGTGACTTTAATTTTAGCGGAATAAACTGGTTGAACAAAACAGGGAATAGTGAAGCAGAAGATTTTCTAGAATTAATTGACGATTGCTTTCTTACGCAACACATTAAGGAACCAACACGGGAAAATAATATTTTAGATTTAGTGTTAACTAACAGGGAAACACAAATTAATGACTTCGAAATAGGGAGTGAGCTAGGGAACAGTGATCACAAAGAAATCAGATTTAGCATAGAATGGAATAGACCAGTAGGAGAAAATTCTGTTAAAGTGCCAGATTTTCGAAAAGCTGATTTTAATAGCCTAAGAAATTTTTTGGGTCAAATTGATTGGAAAGTCTTGGGTATGGGGTGTGGGCCGGTCTTGGAGCGAGACATGAACCCAGCGATAGGTGACTTAAATGGGGATTTCGATGTGGATTCAATATATAACTTATTTAAGAATATTCTAAACAAAGCACAGGAACGTAGTATACCATACAAATTGAATAGGTCGAATACTAATGACCCAAAGTGGATAACAAATAATTTAAAGAACCTTATAGGTAAAAAGAGAGCTTGGTACAAAAGGATTAAGAATGGGGAAGTCAGGTTAGAACAGGAATTTATACAACTGATTAGAAATGTTAAAAAAGAGATTAGGAAAGCAAAAAGAAACTATGAAGTTCGCATAGCAGGGCAAGCAAAGTCAAATCCTAAAGGGTTTTTTTCAGTTATATCGAACTAAGACTAGGGAAAGGATAGGTCCATTAAAATCTGAGACAGGTCAAATAACGGATAATGACAAGGAGATGATATTATAGACTGTGGGTTGGTTGGTGTTGTCGTCGTTGATCCTTCTCTACGGACAACCCAACCCACAACTCGGTAGAGTGCTTATACTTCACTAGGAGATCACACTAGGCGCTTCTGGCTCTTGGAGAGGGGCTCAACGTCACACGTTTAGGGGATGCGGCTCCAACACTCAGCCTCGTTGTCACGTGCACACACCCACTCGAGCCGCTGTGACTCCCCACTCTCTCCTTATGAGATATGATCTCCTCAATCCCCTATGACTTACTAGTATTACCTCCTACCCTGTCCACAGCAGTGGTTCTTGGTTCTTTCTCTCTCTCTCTCCTTCTTTACTACCTCCTGGGAAGCCTCACTAGGACAAGGGCAAACACCAGCAAATTGTGACACATTTACTTGACAAAGCACATACACGATACATACACACATATAATAATAATGAATCCTATACTCTATAATATCACAATCCGGTTGCACTCCAACACCATCAGAACTCTATTATCAGCTTATCAAGGGGTATCCTATCTCCTGGTTCGCCACCTGATACCATTAACCTCCTCAAGTTGGTCAAGCCTACATACACTGTTGCACTATCAGCAAGATAATGTATATATAGAAAATCAGCATTTGAATGCAATAACATATACCAGTATAAATGTTCATTGATACTTCAGTATAAAAAACTCCTTGACATAAGAATGCCAACAGTCACTCACCTCTCACTGCGTCTTGCACGCTAATGACAACCAAACACTATCAACTCCCTACTAGTAATCCACCAGAACTTCCCCTTCCACCTCTGGAAGTTCACTACCCTAATATCTTTAGGTTCTGCCGGGCTTCACTACCAGGATCCTCTGCAGCTCCTCCAGGCTGCTATCATGAAGTTTCCTTGTGCAACTACGGTGCTTCACCCTTCTGTTAGGTTCTTCCACAGCTCTCTTGGCTGCTACACCACCTCTACAGAAGCACGTGACACTCCTCTTCACTGCTGCTTCTCTTCACAGCTCGAGGTCCTCTGCTCCACTACCTTGGAGTCTCATCAGCTACATCATCTGCTGGCTTCGAAGTTCTCAGCAACTTCTTCCCCAAAAGACAAACCTGCAACCCATCGACGTTCCAATAAAATGTTCCCCTTTAACACATAAACAAAAATAACCACACAATATGCTTGCCTCAAACCTCTATCTGTTCTCTACATACAGTGAGAGTGGACTCCCCCGTTTTGGGCGGGTCCATACTCCACCTCGCCTGGCGGCGGTCCTCACTCGCTGGGAGGGTCTTCCTCCATCCGGAGCCAGGCTCCCTCAGTCGTCCGCCAGCGCTCAGAGGGGGCGGACGTCGCTCCGTGTTCCTCCCTCTCCACTCTCTTATTTCAGGCTTTCTGCCTTATTAAAACATGTCTAACTTATAAATAAACATTGCTACTGTCGCTGGGCACACGACCAACTACAAGTGATCACTATGAACTGGCGTATATCGTGCTTACCACAGATTAATTGGTCGAGGGCGCTTTCCCTCTGACGGCGTCTGGTCAGGGCGCTCCCACGGCCCACAATAATGCCTCCGGGCGGCTTAATATTCACTAATTATCGTCCACGACTTGAGACCACACGTCCCCAGCTCGATTCCACAGCTGGCACGTCTGCACACTTCTCTTCTCTTAGAGATATATCACTAGGGGTTCCCTTCTGACGGGAGCTCAACGGAGCGCGGCTTCCCCCTGCGATGTCTGGCACTCAAGTGAGGTCAAGGTCCTCCAGAAGCGAGCCTCACGCCTCCAGCAAAATGTCCACATCTCCTAGCCCGTCATTTATCTATTTTCTTCTGCATTGCCCATAATCTCAAACTGTTACACATATCCAACCAACTATTTTACATATGCGTTATCACCTCAATACTTGCTAGACCTTCTAGTTAGGTCAGGCTTGCTGAATAACTCTCAAGAAGGGAGACTCGTTTCTCCTGTAGGCTGAGATCATAACACTCCCCTCCCCTTATTTTTGAGAGTTATTCCAGTGGCAAAGCTCGGGATAATACATCTGCCACCACACTGTCTCGTTCTTCACCCCATATACTCTCTTAGGAGTCTACAATTTAATTCGTCGCACCTTGCAACATCTGGCTCACAACTCTCCAGAAACACGATCTTCTCATAAACGATTTGACTTCTCTGGCACCTCTTGGCTAGGCTGTCCTCCTTGGACGCCTGCAATCCATTGGTCCACTCTACTTACTGTCTCCACCCTCCGTTTCCTCGTCTTCCTCTCTTCACGTCCAGAGTCAGACATCTACTGTCTGTACCTCCTCTGTCGTCTTCACACTTCCATCTACTGCCATTATACTTCCGTCTCCTGCCATCATACTTTACTCCCTGGTCTTCACGACGATTCTCCTTTTCGTCTCCTCATTTATCTGAGATCTCATCCTGTCTGACTTCCATTGAGTCCTCGGCTTTCTTCTATCCATCCATGCTTGCATCATCATCCTCTTCTCACACTTTTCACTTCTATACCACTCCATTTCTTCTCCTTCGACTCTTCTTCGTTCCCTAAAAGTTTCTTCGGGCACTGTACTACATCCAACAGCATTCGACCGTACGCGTCGTCTTGCCTCTCCCAGAGTGCTCGTAAGCATCTCCCCACACATACCGTCTCTTCTCCTCTCATTTTCTCGGCTATCACTCTTCACCATCTCTCCTCCTCGTTTTCTGTGAAACATGCCAACTCTTGACATCTCAAACAACTTAACTCCACTATCCATATGCCTCTGTGCTCGTGGACAATTTGACGCTCTACTCTCGTCCTCAGTCTGTCCACATCTTTCCTCATTCCTACTCAGCACAGTTGCATTCGCCTTCCGACTCTTAATTTCAGCAGTCTGGGCTCTACTCAGGTCTGCTCTCTTCACAGTATTCTTCTTCGGCTGGGTCATCTTCACTTTTGACCTCACCGAAACTTCATTTTCCTGGGCTGGACCTTCATCAAACAGCCATGCTATATCTACATCGATATCTTCCACTGGCTGAATCGACACTGTCTCACCTTCTCCAGTGTCTTCCTCGTCGGCCACCTCTGCCTTCGTCACTACCGAGACAGGGTACTCAATGGCTTGGCGGTCTCCTGGCGCATCTCCTCGGATGTCAGTCAGGTTCACACTCTCAGGTGTCCCACTCGTGCCGTGGCCTTCTGGGCTCTCCTCTGGCACAGTCTCCGCTATGACTCTTGGCAACACCTTTGTCCCACACAAGTCATTCCCCAGGATCACTTGGACTCCTGGAACAGGTATGTCGGGGCACACTCCCAACATCACCTCTGCCGACACATATTCCGACCTTAGCTGGACAGTACAAATGGGCATGTCACTTTCAGACAACAACCCATATACCTTCATCTTACTCCTGCCAGCTAACCGTCGATCATTCCCAATCAGGCTTCTCGTAATCAAGCTCTGATTAGCTCCGGTATCTCTTAAGATACCAACTTCTACCTCAGGTTGGCCTCTTATACTGATCCAACCTTTACTCATGAACGGCCTATACCTCTCGTTCACTAAATTCGCTCTCTGTGGTTTGTCTCGGAACACATTAGTATATTTACTTCCGGGGTCACACATGGCCAGGGTCACAACTCTCTTGCCCTGTCTACAATCTCGCATCACGTGACCCAATCCGTTACAATTGTAACATCTCATCTGGGAAAAGTCTCTTCTATATGTACCAGAGTAGCTCTGACTCTGTCCACTCGCATGAGGATTCCTCGGGCCAGGTACACTACTTGCACTCTGTGGGGTTTTACTGGACTCTCGATTTCCAGGATAACGATTAGTTTCTCGTTTAGCTCCTCCATCTTCACTTTCAGACGAAGTGCGCGACCTACTCTTCTGAGTTTTAGGGTACTTACTTTTATCTGCCCATTTATCAAAATTTTTCTCACCCCAGACTCTTCTGGGTCTTTCATAATTTCTTCCTCCCCAGACTCCATTGGGTCTGCTATTGCTGCATCTCGCCTCACTTCTCACTCTGTTCTCCCTCAAGCTCTTATATGCTTCAGTAATCATATCCGCCCTATCTGCGGCATCTTTCACCTCCTTTATCCCTGCTTCTTGGATCTTGAACTTTGTTTCGGGATGCATCATCTCCAAGAACTTCTCCATGACCATCAGTTGCTTCAGGTCAGCGTAAGATCCAACTCCAGCAGCCTCAATCCACTTCTGGAATCGTCTTTCCAGATCTCTTGCTGTCTCAGCAAACGTACATGCTCCAACTTTGCTCATCTCTCTGAAGCGCTTTCTATAAGCTTCTGGGATTAACTGAAACGAGCGCAATATGCTGCTCTTTACTGTGGCATAATCCTGGCACTCTTCCAGTGACAATTGGGTGTATGCCTCCCTGGCTGCACCGGTCAATCTTAACTGGACCAGCTGGGCCCATTCCTCCTGTGGCCACTCCTTGATACTGGCTACTTTCTCAAAATGCTCGAAGAAGCTCTCTGCCTCTTCGGGCACAAACAAGGGAATGTCCTTCTCCCTAACCCTAACCTCTGGTGGGTGTGATACCTGGGTGGTGCTCTCTGGCAACCCATGTTCAATCCTTTGTTCAGCCAAGGTTCTATTCGCTTCTATCTGCATTTGTTTTGTTCTCTCTTTTTCTTTTTCGACCTGGGCTTTTTCTTTTTCGACCTCTAGTCTTGCTTTCTCTTTTTCTTTCTCTTGTTCCAACTCCAGTTCTCTTACTCTGGTTTTCTCTTTTTCTACTTCCAGTCTGGTTTTCTCTTTTTCTACTTCCAGCCTGGTTTTCTCTTTTTCCTTCTCGGCTTCATTTTTCATCTGGAGTTCTAATTTCATCTTTTCCAGCTGGAACTGTCTCTCCTCACGCTGTTGTTGGATCTGGAGCTCTAACTGGAATCTCTCCAAGCTCCTATTTCGGCTACTCCTACTACTGCGGCTACTCTTGCTGCTCCTACTCGATCCCTGGGATCTCACTTCATCCTGCCCATCATCCTCCTTTCCACTTTCAGCTCCTTTTTGGGCTCCTTGCTCTGCCGCTTCACTTCTGGCTCTCAACTGTCTAAGGATCTCATCCTTCATCCCAGCTACTTTAGATGCTTTCAACCTGATGCCACATTTTTCTGCTATCTGTTTCAATTGATCCCTCGTGCAACCTTCCAAGTCCTCAGGCTTGCCTGACTCCACAAACGCTTGCACCTTATCCATCTTTGTCCTGTGAGTCTTCCCAAGAGAGAATATACACCTGCGGTCACACAGTTTATCTATTTCAGCAAGGGTGTACAAATCCACTCTTGGACAGGGTGTGGGTGTGTCAGTTCACTCTCCCGGACACAGGCCCCCAATTTATTATAGACTGTGGGTTGGTTGGTGTTGTCGTCGTTGATCCTTCTCTACGGACAACCCAACCCACAACTCGGTAGAGTGCTTATACTTCACTAGGAGATCACACTAGGCGCTTCTGGCTCTTGGAGAGGGGCTCAACGTCACACGTTTAGGGGATGCGGCTCCAACACTCAGCCTCGTTGTCACGTGCACACACCCACTCGAGCCGCTGTGACTCCCCACTCTCTCCTTATGAGATATGATCTCCTCAATCCCCTATGACTTACTAGTATTACCTCCTACCCTGTCCACAGCAGTGGTTCTTGGTTCTTTCTCTCTCTCTCTCCTTCTTTACTACCTCCTGGGAAGCCTCACTAGGACAAGGGCAAACACCAGCAAATTGTGACACATTTACTTGACAAAGCACATACACGATACATACACACATATAATAATAATGAATCCTATACTCTATAATATCACAATCCGGTTGCACTCCAACACCATCAGAACTCTATTATCAGCTTATCAAGGGGTATCCTATCTCCTGGTTCGCCACCTGATACCATTAACCTCCTCAAGTTGGTCAAGCCTACATACACTGTTGCACTATCAGCAAGATAATGTATATATAGAAAATCAGCATTTGAATGCAATAACATATACCAGTATAAATGTTCATTGATACTTCAGTATAAAAAACTCCTTGACATAAGAATGCCAACAGTCACTCACCTCTCACTGCGTCTTGCACGCTAATGACAACCAAACACTATCAACTCCCTACTAGTAATCCACCAGAACTTCCCCTTCCACCTCTGGAAGTTCACTACCCTAATATCTTTAGGTTCTGCCGGGCTTCACTACCAGGATCCTCTGCAGCTCCTCCAGGCTGCTATCATGAAGTTTCCTTGTGCAACTACGGTGCTTCACCCTTCTGTTAGGTTCTTCCACAGCTCTCTTGGCTGCTACACCACCTCTACAGAAGCACGTGACACTCCTCTTCACTGCTGCTTCTCCTCACAGCTCGAGGTCCTCTGCTCCACTACCTTGGAGTCTCATCAGCTACATCATCTGCTGGCTTCGAAGTTCTCAGCAACTTCTTCCCCAAAAGACAAACCTGCAACCCATCGACGTTCCAATAAAATGTTCCCCTTTAACACATAAACAAAAATAACCACACAATATGCTTGCCTCAAACCTCTATCTGTTCTCTACATACAGTGAGAGTGGACTCCCCCGTTTTGGGCGGGTCCATACTCCACCTCGCCTGGCGGCGGTCCTCACTCGCTGGGAGGGTCTTCCTCCATCCGGAGCCAGGCTCCCTCAGTCGTCCGCCAGCGCTCAGAGGGGGCGGACGTCGCTCCGTGTTCCTCCCTCTCCACTCTCTTATTTCAGGCTTTCTGCCTTATTAAAACATGTCTAACTTATAAATAAACATTGCTACTGTCGCTGGGCACACGACCAACTACAAGTGATCACTATGAACTGGCGTATATCGTGCTTACCACAGATTAATTGGTCGAGGGCGCTTTCCCTCTGACGGCGTCTGGTCAGGGCGCTCCCACGGCCCACAATAATGCCTCCGGGCGGCTTAATATTCACTAATTATCGTCCACGACTTGAGACCACACGTCCCCAGCTCGATTCCACAGCTGGCACGTCTGCACACTTCTCTTCTCTTAGAGATATATCACTAGGGGTTCCCTTCTGACGGGAGCTCAACGGAGCGCGGCTTCCCCCTGCGATGTCTGGCACTCAAGTGAGGTCAAGGTCCTCCAGAAGCGAGCCTCACGCCTCCAGCAAAATGTCCACATCTCCTAGCCCGTCATTTATCTATTTTCTTCTGCATTGCCCATAATCTCAAACTGTTACACATATCCAACCAACTATTTTACATATGCGTTATCACCTCAATACTTGCTAGACCTTCTAGTTAGGTCAGGCTTGCTGAATAACTCTCAAGAAGGGAGACTCGTTTCTCCTGTAGGCTGAGATCATAACAATGAGTAGTATTTTTAACAAATATTTTATATCTGTATTTACTAAAGAAGAACTTAACAATATGCCTTCAGCCGAACAAGTCTATGTGGGTGGGGATGAGGACAGGTTGACTAGTTTAGCAGTTACCAGGGAGGATGTAATTAAACAATTAGAAAAACTAAAACCAAACAAATCCCCAGGGCCGGATGAAGTGTTTGCCAGGGTGCTTAAAGAAGCAAAGAGGAGCTTTCCGAGCCACTGTCTACCATATTTAATAAATCAATAGAGTCAGGCAGAGTGCCAGAGTCATGGAAGGTAGCTAATGTGGTACCAATTTTTAAGAAAGGAGATAGATCACTTGCGTCAAACTATCGGCCAATTAGCCTAACGTCTATTGTGGGAAAGTTACTTGAATCAATAATTGCAAATACAATTCGTCTTCATCTTGAAAAACATAAATTAATAAATGAGTCGCAACATGGTTTTATAAATGGCCGTTCATGTTTAACAAATTTGCTAACTTTTTATTCCAGCATAGTTGAGGCAGTTGATAGTGGTAAGGATTGTGATGTTGTGTACCTTGACTTTAGCAAAGCTTTTGATACAGTGCCACATGAAAGACTAATTAAAAAAATAGAAGCTCATGGTATTGGGGGTGCTATATTAACTTGGATTAGGGCATGGCTATTCCAAAGGAAACAGAGAGTTAGTATAAATGGGGTTAAGTCAGAGTGGGATAATGTTGTTAGTGGAGTACCTCAGGGCTCTGTCCTGGGACCTCTGTTGTTTATAATATATATAAATGATTTAGATTCAGGTTTGAGTAGCAACATTTGCAAATTTGCCGATGATACGAAAATCGGTAGGGAAATTAATTCGGAGGAGGACTCACTATGACTTCAAGTTGATCTAGATAGGGTTTTGAAATGGTCAAAAGATTGACAAATGCAGTTTAATGCTGATAAATGTAAAGTTCTGAGGCTAGGTAATGATGATAGAGTTACAAGATACGAGCTAGATGGTGTTGAGATTGCGAAGTCGGATTGCGAAAGGGATCTGGGAGTTATGATTAGTAAGAATTTAAAACAAAAGGATCAATGCATGAATGTTCGTAATAAGGCGAATACGACACTGGGATTTATTAATCGAAGCGTTAGTAACAAGACACCTGGTGTGGTTCTTAAGCTATATCTTGCTCTGGTTAGGCCCCATTTAGATTATGCAGTTCAGTTTTGGTCGCCGTATTATAGAATGGATATAAATTCACTTGAACGTGTCCAATGAAGGATGACTAAGTTAATTCCCCAAATTAGAAATCTTTCATATGAAGAAAGATTAACAAAGCTTACTTACTTACTTGACTTTAGCAAAGCTTTTGATACGGTGCCACATGAAAGACTGATTAAAAAGATATACTATATATTTAAGGTAGGAATATATTTTCACATATAAACCTAACATTCCCTAATTTAACCCTATACTATAATTTCGAGGTAAAGGGGGGGTCTAAACCCTCTAGTTATATGCTAGGATAAGGAAAATTGGGTAAATGGTAATTAAATAGTTTTGGCGAGTTATATCCCTTTCTAACTAAGGTTAGGTTAAGGATGGTTAAGTTGAACTGATGTAGAGAAAATTCCCATTATTATCATATTTTCCATTAACCTCCCTCCCCCCCAGGTAATAGAGGTTAGGTTGAGGATGGTTGAATTATGTGAAAAAAAAATACTACGAGTATGATGCAATATTGAACCAAGATCCGTGTATCAGAGGTTAGGCCCAGGGAGGTTGGGTTGATGCATAAACAACACCTTCTTCCCATAAATACAATAAATTTGAAGTTAGATAAAGGGAGGTTAGGCCCAGGACGGCTGGGTTGATGCACAAATAACATGGTCCTCCCATATTTATGATAAATTTGAAGTTTGATAAATGGAGGTTAGGCCCAGGACGGTTGGGTTGATGCACAAACAACACGTTCCTTCCATATTTACGATAAATTTGAAGTTAGATGAAGGGAGGTTAGGTCCAGGACGGTTGGGTTGATGTGTAAAAACAAAACACATACCCAACACTATATCTACAATATTGAACACAATTCCAAGTTTTAAAGGAGAGGGGCTGTTAGGTCCATATCCAAAACATCACTTTTCTATGAATATGGTTACAATGTTCAACAAAGAACCTAGCAGGTTAGGCAGAGTGCGGGTAGGTTCATATCCAAAACTTCAGTTTTTGAAGAAAAATAGATAAAATATTCAACAAAGCTCCAAGACTCTTGCAGGTTAGGCACGAGCATTTAGGTTCATATCCAAAAAACATCACTTCTCTGAGTATATGTCGTATCAGAGGTTAGGTCCAGGTTTAGATGGAATGGGTGAAAATGTGGGTAAAATGGGTTTTGGCTGTGCTATGATACACAACATTTAGGCATATTTGGTGGAAATTGTCTCCAATTTGGTGGCGATAGCTTAAATTTCCCCAACTTTAATCAAATCTGCTAGGTCAGGGATAGGTAAGGCTATGTAGGGTAGGTTGGAATATGTGAAAACTTGGCTAAAATGGTCTTTGGCTGAGCTATGTAGCAAAATATTTTGGGTATATTGGGTAGAAACTGTCTTAAATTAGGTTGAATTTAGGTGAGTAAGCATAAATTTCACGAACTTTAATCAAATCTAGCTTGGGATATGCTAGGTCAGGTTAGGTAAGGCTGTGTAAGGTAAGATGGAATAGGTGAAAACTTGGGTGAAATGAAGTTTGGCCATGCTAATATACAAAACATTTGGGTATATTCGGTGGAAATTGGCTTAAATTAGGTTAAATTTAGGTGGGAAAGGCATAAATTTTGTCAACTATAATCAAATCTGACTTTGGATATGCCAGGAGAGGCTGGGTAGGGTTGTCTAGGGCAGGTTGGAATAGGTGAAAACTCAGCTAAAATGAGCTTTGGCCGTGCTATGTTCCAAAACATTTTTGGGTATATTTGGTGGAAATTGTCTTAAATTAGGTCAAATTTATATGGGATAACTTAAATTTCGCCGACTTTAACCAAATCTAGGTTTGGATATGCTAGGATAGGTTAGGTAAGGTTGCGTAGGGTAGGATGGAATAGGAGAAAATGTAGGTAAAAATGGGCTTTGGCGATGCTATGATACACAACATTTGGATATATTTGGTGGGAATTGTCTTAAATTAGGTCAAATTTAGATGGGAATAGCTTAAATTTCATCAACTTTAACCAAATCTAGGTTTGGATATGTTAGGTTATGTTAGGTAAGGTTGCATAGGGTAGGATGGAATAGGAGAAAATGTAGGTAAAAATGGGCTTTGGCCGTGTTGTGATACACAACATTTGGGGATATTTGGTGGGAATTGCCTTAAATTAGGTCGAATTTATGTGGGATAGCTTAAATTTCGCCGACCTTAACCAAATCTAGGTTTGGATATGCTAGGATAGGTTAGGTAAGGTTGCGTAGGGTAGGATGGAATAGGAGAAAATGTGGGTAACAATTGGCTTTGGCAGTGTTGTGATACACAACATTGGGGTATATTTGGTGGAAATTGCATTAAATTAGATTGAATTTAGGTGGCATAGCTTAAATTTTACCAACTTGAACTAAATCTAGGTTTGGATATGCTAGGTCAGGTTAGATGAGGTCGTGTAGGGAAGGGCATATATATAATATCTTAGGGGTAATGAACTAGCATGTTTATGAAATAGTGTAAATTTTCCTATTTGGGGTTCGAGCTATATGGCCAACTCATGTAATGTATGGACAGAGGTGACATAGGCTTGTATGTGAGGATATGGGATGCTCATATTTAGTTAGTTTAGCTTTTGCTAGGTTAAATTTAGTCAAATTTGTGTAGTATAAGTATATTTTTTTGATAGATTTAGATGAATTTAGGTTTTAATAGGATGCATTTTTGATAAGATAGAGCAAATTTGCTTAAAATTATCATAGAAAATACTGACTTTACCTAACCCCACCTGCCCTAACATAACTAAGGCTAGAACAAATAAGTCTATTAGATGGTTTGCATAAATATATATGGGTGACCTGATTGGAGAGGATGTGACAAGGAAGGTATTAATAAGACATTAAAAACAATGGACATATGTTAGATGAATAGTTTAGCACTAATAATGTTGAAATATTAATGGAAAATGAAAGTGTTTTATATTGAGCTCATCGGAAGTCATATGTACGTTTTTTATATGTGGAATTCTGACTTTTGGGGAGTTGGTTAAACTCAGCATATTGTAATTAATGTCCTAAATATACCTAGAAAAATATCATGCAAATTGTGTATTGTTTGACCTAGTTGGTTGTGTTTGTATTTGTACATATATTGCACAATTAATATACTTGTGTATTAATTGTGCGATTATGTATTTTGCTTAAGTTGTATGATTATTACAATTATGTATTGATTATATTTCTATAAATTGTGTATTGTTTTGTGCAAGTCGTATGTATTAATTGTATATGTATTTGTGGAAATTTTCTAGTTGTGTATTTAATGAATATGTGCTGGTTATGTATTGTTCAGTTGTGTATTGATTTTATTTTTGAGCAAGTTGTGTAAATGTCGCAATTGTATTTGTGTAAATCGTGTATTTATGCTAGTTGTGTATTTTCATATTTGGGGTAGTTATGTATTGTACGTACTTGTGCTAGATATATATTTGTGCAAGTTGTGCAATAATTATGAAAGATGTGTAATATATGTGAAAGTTGTGTATAAATTGCGCATGTTGTGTAATTGCATATGGACGAATTGTTTATTTATACCTTTGTTTATTGATTGTCATTGTGCAAGTCGAGAAATTATATAGCAAGTTTTCTTGTATTAATTGTGCAAAGATGTACAATAATTACACAAATTGTGTAATAATTGTCCATGTTTTATAATAATTTTTGTGCTAATAGTGCATTTATGCAAGTTGTGTTTTTAATTTGTTGAAGTGGAACTGGTGCAACTGTATTTTTGTGTGCAAATTGTGTATTTTGTGTAAGCTGTGTAATCTGAAAAAATAGACCTTAATGGTGTAAGTGTATTTTGGTTTATGAGACAATGTATGAGTATTTTGTGAAAAATATGTATGTGGAATTGTGTAATTTTAGTGAAAGCGCATTTTTGATTGTCTAAATGCATAAGCATTTTGATATATTTGTGCAAATACCATACTTTGTGTAAATGTCATACTCTGAGTGTACATGCAATATTGTATAAATGGTATATTTTTGTGTGCAACTGACATATTTCGTATGTAAATGTCATATTTTTGTGTGATGGTATATTTTGAGTGTAAATAATATATTTTGTGCTTAAATGGCATATTTGGCGTGTAACTGCTGTATTATCTGTGTATGGCATAAATCACATCTGATTAATAGGGGAAATGGTGGCAAAAAACTAGGCTATTCTCTATGAATGTATAGGTTGTGGAGTACGTATGCATGTATTTGCGAGTGTTGGTTTAGAAACTAGGATTTTTTATTTCTGAGGTGTAGAAATGATTAGCCTATGAATATAGTGACTAGCATCCAGCTAAGATGCTAGATGGATGAATTGAGGTGCGACATTTGGATAGCTATTTGATGGATGTGAGGACAGTTGACTAGCCTATCAACACAGCTATTAATCCGCTGTGCTGCCAGATGTGTGGTAGCTACTTGTGGATTACAGTACGATATCTAGCTATAGGGTTTCATAATTGCTGTTGTGTATAAAACTAGAATGACAGCTATTTATTAAAACTATTATTGTAAACTAATACTTTAAGTGGATCCCTTGGTTGTTTTAAGCATAGGGTGGACATGAATATGAATGAGATTGGGTGAAGATATATAGGAGCCTCGCATGGGCCAATAGGACTTCTGCAGTTACCTTTATTCTTATATTCAGCTCACCTACAATGCTGCCAGATATACGATTCTACAAAAAATTGCGGTATGACATTTGGGTTGCTGTTATACTTTTGCACTTATCACCGAATAATGATTACAGTTGTGGATAATTAAAATGTATATTTTTAAACCTCTGATTAGGTTAGGTGGGGATGGCTTGTCTAGTCATTTTTGAATAATAATATCAAATTCACATGCCAGTAGGACGCTAAAGGTTGCATTGGTTATCGGGTGACGTCACACATAGTTGACCAGTCAGGTGCTGTGATACCTTGACACTTATATGCTAATGGCCATCAATACCTTATCCCTATACCTGAGGTCGCTTTTTGTGATGTCACTAAAGAACAACAACTGGTCTGTAGAATGTATTTGTTTGTTATATATAATAAGTTAGGTTAGGATGGTTTGATAGGGTTTATGAATAGCAGAAAATAGGAGCAATGAGCGAAAATACGAGCCATTGTAGCTGAATATCGACTCTGGTGAAGCACAGAGTACTGTTTAGGTATTAAGCCTGATTAAGAGTTCGCACTTATGTGTGAACCTCCTAGGGTCCGCATTTAGCACGTTGGCGCCTCGCACCGCATTAGGGATGATGTCAGAAAAGAAGGTAATTGCAGAAGGCCTTATTTCAAAACATGAGAGGCTTGCTTTTACTGAATGAGTATTTTTATCTGTTATATGATACAGTAAGGTGTGCGAGGTGTGTTTTGCGCGAATGTGAGACGTGTATACGGTTAGGGACAATATTGGATTACTACTGAACTTGCATTGAAATTGCCAATGCCCAGGGCCCTGTTTTTTTTCATAAATGACTGATAGCGGTTTTCATTTTTATTTTGCCCTATGAGAAATAAACGATCCTTTAAGGAAGATTGTCAAAGCTTAAATTACATTCTCTAGAAAGACGAAAAAGAAGAAATAGGGGTGACATGATAGAGGTGTGACTGAATGGTCATAGTAAAGGGGGATATTAATAACCTATTAAACGTATCAACATGAAACAGAACGGGAATGAATTGGATAAGTTTTACATTTAGGAAAAAAGACCTGGGTAAATACTGGTTTATAGGAATCTAATTCCCTCCTTCCTTTTCTTGATGTTCATGTTCACAGCTCTGTGTCTGGGTTCTCTTTCTCTGTCTACCGTAAACCCATGCATAGTGGCATTTACATTCACTTCTTTTCCTACCATCCTCCTTCTGTTAAGAAAAGTGTCCTCGTCTCTCCCTTCCTCCGCGCTCTACGCATCAGCGACCCTCAGTTTCTTGATTCTGAAATTGCCTTTATCTACAAATCATTCTCTCGCCTTGGTTATCCTTTGCATTTCATCAACTGTGCCTACTCTCAAGCTAAACGAAATTTCTTTCATCCTAAACCTGCTTCCAACACTAGTAGCACTGTACTATGCCTTCCGTTCATATCGGAACTCAAAACTTTTACCAATACCTTTCGTCCTCTTGACATTAAACTCGCCTTTCGACAAACTAACACACTTCGTAGTAATCTAGTTCACACTGCTCCTCCTGCTTCTAATGCTGCTGGTGTCTACTCTATTTCCTGTTCTTCTTGTCCTCTCCAGTACTTTGGCGAAACTGGCCGTACACTGAATGACAGACTTAAAGAACACAAGAGAAGTGTTAAGTCTGCAGACACTAACAATGCTCTCTTCTGCCATGTGAGGGATTCTAATCATCCCATTGACTGGTCTTCCTCCAAAATAATCTTTCCTGCCTCTACTCTACACAGACGCCGTCTTGTAGAATCGGCTCTTATAAACAATGTACCCAACATGAACTTGAGTCCTGGCTTTGTTACTGTGGACTCTTCCCTTTCACAGTATATACTCAAATGCTCTAATCTTTCTAACAAACGTGACTTAACATAAGCTTACCCCTTCCATTTATCTTTCTCTTTTTCTCTTTCCTTTTCTTTCTCTCTTCTCCCTTTTTCTGTTCATTGTCTTCTCCTACGCTCCCTTGCTATCCTCTTCTTATTCCTATTACTTCCCCTTCGGTGGTTATAATAGGAGCTGCCTCGTATGGGCCAATAGGCCTTCTGCAGTTCTCATTATTACTACTATCCCCTACACCTTACTTTCCTCCTCAGCTCTCTCTTGCCTATTTATTGCCTGTCCCTACCTGTCCTCATCACAATCGACTTGAGAATGGTCCAGGACGGACCGAAACGTCGTCGTCCCTTCAACTTCTAGTGTGTGGTCTGGTCAAAATACTTCAGCCACGTTATTGTGACTCATCGCCTGCAATACTGGTTCAGTTACAGGGATGAATGCTGAGATACATGGTAGTTCATGCTCTGTGTTGCTTTCCCTTTTTGCAATGGACGATAGTTGGAAGTAAATAGGAAATTTATAATCGACTAGGGTTGATGGTATTTTGCATTAGGTTTCTGGACCACTGTTGTAACGCAAAACACACGACTCACAGGCCGGCTTTTTAATCCCCTTGATTGTGCCTGTGCAGGAACGCCGAGCGGCTTGCTGGTGACGTCATTGACCATTGGCTATGCCTGTGCATGGGACCGGCCATGAAAGAAAATTCGAGAAAAACCCTGGGGCCAATGACCGGCTTTTTAATTCCCTTTAACATGCCTGTGCAGGGTCACTGAGCTAACGAAATTTTGGGATGACTGGAGGCGGCCGTTTAATCCCCTTGAGCAAAAATGGCAGGGGCCAATGTCCGGCATGGTGAAAACAGTTCGTAAAACCCAGGGGCCAATGTCTGGCATGGTGAAAACAGTTCGTAAAACCCAGGGGCCAATGACCGGCATGGGAAAAAAAGTTCGTAAAACCCAGGGGCTAATGACCGGCTTTTTAATCCCCTTTAATGAGCCTGTGCAGGGTTACTGGGGTAACGAAAAACACACGACTCATAGACCGTCCTATTAATCCCCTTGAGATAAACGACAGGGGCCATAGACCGACTTTTCAATCCCCCCTTTATCGTGCCTGTGCGAGGTCACTGAGCTAACGAAATTTTGGGATGACTGGAGGCGGCCGTTTAATCCCCTTGAGCGAAAATGCTAGAGACCAATGACTGGCCATGAAAAAAAAATCGAGAAAACCCTGGGGCCATAGACCGTCCATGAAAAAAAATTGAGAAAATCCAAGGGCCATAGACCGTGCTTGGGAAAATATTCGAGAAAACCCAGGGGCCATAGACCGTGCGTGCGTGGGAAGAAGCAAAACGCACGGGCATACGCCTGGTTTACACTACTTGTGTGGCTCTCAGACTGTGTGACTCACAGACTCTGTGTCTCCCAGACTCTGTGGCTCATAGACTGTGTGGCTTCCAAGATGTGTGTCTCCCAGACTGTGGCTTTCAGACTGTGAGGCTCCCAGACTGTGTGTCTCCCTGACTGTGTGTCTCCCTGACTGTGTGGCTCCCAGACTGTGTGGCTCCCAGACGGTGTGGCTTCCAGACTGTGTAGCTCTCAGACTGTGTGGCTCCCAGACTGTGTGTCTCCCTGACTGTGTGTCTCACAGACTGTGTCTCCCTGAAAGTGTTGCTATCTGACTGTGTGTCTCCCTGACTGTCTGTCTCCCAGACTGTGTGGCTCCCAGTCTGTGTGGCTCTCAGACTGTTTGGCTCCCAGACTGTGTGGCTCCCAGACTGTGTGGCTCATAGACTGTGTGGCTCCCAGACTGTGTGGCTCCCAGACTGTGTCTCAAAGACTGTGTGGCTCCAAGGCTATGTGACTCCCAGACTGTGTATCTCCCAGACTGTGTTGCTCCCAGACTGTGTGTCTCCCAGACTGTGTCACTTCCAGACTGTGTGGTTCCCAGACTGTGTGGTTCCCAGACTGTGTGCATGGCTCCCAAACTGTGTGCCTCCCAGACTGTGTGGCTCCCAGACTCTATTGCTCCCAAACTGAGTGTCTCCAAGACTGTGTGGCTCCCAAACTGTGTGTCTCCAAGACTGTTGTGCTCCCAGACTGTGTGGCTTCCAGACTGTGTGGCTCCCAGACTTTTTGGATACCAGACTGAGTGGCTCCCAGACTATGTGGATACCAGGCTGTGTGGCTCCCAGACTGTGTGGATACCAGACTGTGTGGCTCCAAGACTGTGTGGCTCCCTGATTGTGTGGATACCAGACTGTGTGGCTCCCAGATAATGTGGATACTAGACTGTGCGTCTCCCAGAATGTGTGAATACCAGACTGTGCGTCTCCCAGACTGTGTGGCAACCAGACTGTGTCTATCCAAGACAGTGTGGCTCCCAGATTGCGTCTCCCAGACTGTGTGGCTACCAGACTGTGTGGCTCCTAGACTGTGTCTCCCAGACTGTGTATCTCCCAGACTGTGTGGCTCCCAGACTGTGGGGCTCCCACACTGTGTGTCTCCAAGACTGTGCTTCTCCAAGACTGTGAGTCTCCCAGACTTTGTGGCTCCCAGACTGTGTGTCTCTTAGTCTGTGGGGCGCCCAGACTGTGAGTCTCCCAGACTGTGTGGCTCCCAGACTGTGTGGCTCCCTGACTGTGTGACTCTCAGAGTGTGTGTCTCCCTGACTGTGTGTCTCCCAGACTATGTGCCTCCCAGACTGTGTGTCTCCAAGACTGTGGGGCTCCCAGACTGTGTGGCTCCCAGATTGTGTGGATACCAGACTGTGTGGCTCCCAAGATGTGTGTCTCCAAGACTATGTGGTTCTCAGACTGTGTGGCTCCCCGACTGTGTGGCTCCCCGACTGTGTGGCTCCCAGACTGTGTGGCTCCCAGACTGTGTGGCTCCCAGACTGTGTGGCTCCCAGACTGTGTGGCTCCCTGACTGTGTAGCTCTCAAACTGTGTGGCTCCCAGACTGTGTGGCTCCCTGACTGTGTGGCTCCCAGACTATGTGCTCCCAGACTGTGTGGCTCCCAGACTATGTGGCTCCCTGACTGTGTAGCTCTCAAACTGTGTGGCTCCCAGACTGTGTGGCTCCCAGACTGTGTGGCTCCCAGACTGTGTGGCTCCCTGACTGTGTAGCTCTCAAACTGTGTGGCTCCCAGACTGTGTGGCTCCCTGACTGTGTGGCTCCCAGACTATGTGCTCCCAGACTGTGTGGCTCCCAGACTATGTGGCTCCCTGACTGTGTAGCTCTCAAACTGTGTGGCTCCCTGACTGTGTGACTTCCAGACTATGTGCTCCCAGACTGTGTGTCTCCCAGACTATGTGACTCAAAGACTGTGTGTCTCCCAGACTGTGTGGCTCTCAGACTGCGTGACTCACAGACTCTGTATCTCCCAGACTCTGTGGCTCATAGGCTGTGTGGCTCCCAAGATGTGTCTCCCAGACTGTGTGGCTCTCAGACTGTGTGGCTCCCAGACTGTGTGGCACCCAGCTTGAGTGGCTCCCAGCCTGAATGGCTCCCAGCCTGAGTGGCTCCCAGCCTGAGTGACTCCCAGCCTATGTGACTCCAGCCTGAGTGACTCCGATCCTATGTGGCTCCAGCCAGAGTGACTCCCAGCCTATGTGGCTCCCAGACTGAGTGGGTCCCTTCGTGTGTGGCTCCCAGCCTGTGTGGCTCCCAGCTTGAGTGGCTCCCAGCCTATGTGGATCCCAGCCTAAGTGGCTCCCAGCATGTGTTGCTCCCAGCTAGAGTGGCTCCCAGCCTGTGTAGCTCCCAGTCTGTGTGGCTCCCAGCCTGATTGGCTCCCAGCCTGTGTGGCTCCCAGCCTGAGTGACCTCCAGCCTGAGTGGCTCGACCAGCGCATGTGGCTCCAAGCCTGAGAGGCTCGATCAGCCTGAGTGACTCCTTGCCTGAGTGGCTCCCAGCCTGTGTGGATCCCAGACTATGTGGCTCCAAGTCTGAGTGACTCCCAGCCTGAGTGGTTTCCAGCCTGAGTGACTCCCAGCCTGAGTGGCTCGACCAGCGTATGTGGCTCCAAGCCTGAGAGGCTCGATCAGCCTGAGTGACTCCCAGCCTGTGTGGCTCCCATCAGCTTGTGTGGCTCCCAGCCTAAGTGGCTCCCAGCCTGAGTGGCTCCCAGCCTGTGTGGTTCCTACCCTGTGTGGCTCCCAACCTGTGTGGCTCCCAGCTTGAGTGTCTCCCAACCTGTGTGGCTCCCAGTCTGTGTTGCTCCCAACCAATGTCGACCAGCCTTTGTGGCTCCCAGCCTGAGTGGCTCCCAGCCGATGTGGTTCCCAGCCTATGTGGCACCCAGCCTATGTAGCTCCCAGCCTGTGTGGCTTCCAGCCTGTGTGGCTTCCAGCCTATATGGCTCCCAGCCGATGAGGCTCCCAGCTTATGTGGCTCCCAGCCTATGTGGCTCCCAGCCTATGTGGCTCCCAGCCGATGTGGCTCCCAGCCTATGTGGTTTCCAGCCTGTATGGCTCCCCGCCTGAGTGGCTCCTAGCCTGTGTGGCTCCCAACCGATGTGGCTCCCAACCGATGTGGCTCCCAGCCTTAATGACTCCCAGTCTGTGTGGATCCCAGCCTGTGTTGCTCCCAGCCAATGTGGCTCCCAGCTGATGTGGCTCCCAGCCTAAGTGACTCCCAGTCTGTGTGGCTCCCAGCCGATGTGGCTCCCAGCCAATGTGTCTCCCAACCTGAGTTGCTTCCAGCCTATGTGGCTCCCAGCATGAGTAGCTTCCAGCCTGCGTGGCTCCCAGCCAATGTGGCTTCCAGCCTATGTGGATCCCAGCCTATGTGGCTCCCAGCCTGAGTGGCTCCCAGCCTATGTGGCTCCCAGCCGAAGTGGCTCCCAGCCAACGTGGCTCCCAACCTGAGTGGCTCCCATTCTTTGTGGCTCCCATGCTGTGTGGTTCCCAGCCTGCGTGGCTCCCAGCCTGCGTGGCTCCCAGCTGATATGGCTCCCAGCAGATGTGGCTCCCAGCCTGTTTGGCTCCCAGCCGATGTGGCTCCCAGCCGATGTGGCTATACCAGCCTGTGTGGCTCCCAGTTGATGTGGCTCCCAGCCTGTGTGGCTCCCAGCCAATGTGGCTCCCAGCCCATATGGCTACCAGCCGATGTGGCTCCCAGCTGATGTGGCTCTCAGCCTGTGTGGCTCCCAGCCTGTGTGGCTCCCAGCCTATGTACTTTGACAGGAACAAGAAGAGGAAGCAAGAATTAATCTTGGTACATCAGTTACGTGGGGTGATCGATTCTAGCCTCACACGAGGATAATTTGGTGTCTACATCCTAGTTATACCTGGTGGACTAAGCCTGCTGTACAATAAGATAAGGCACCCCCAATTTTATATACTAATATATGAAGTTTAATACTGTAGTTTGATTGGCTACATATATATAAATTTAATATAAACCCCCCTAATGTATAAGGATCGATTTGTGAGATTATTGCAGAAATACAGTCCACTTAACATCATACAAATTGCTATCGAAATATAAATTAACGTAAATATAAATTATATATAAATTAAATAAATATAAATCTCACAGGTCGGTTCCCACATTATATGGCCTTTCGAACCTAGATGATTATTCCAGTTAACTAGGAACAATTGTATGGTCCTTTGAACCAAGATAGTACAGAACCGGTTCGAATCTGCCCACATTGTATGGTCATCTTCGAGCCGGGTGATGACTCTTTGGTCATCTTTGTACCAGATGAACCAGAGTTAACCAGTGGATTCATAAAATACACGGGTACTAGTGCGATTTATACAATAACAATACATCGCCAGTCATAGACTGGCAGCGTAGCCTCAGCGAGCTCACGAGCCCCTCAGCCCAGCCTTACTCAGCAGTTTCATGGTCACCCACCGATTTAGTGGGATGTTATTCTGTGAAGTGACAGCGCTTATTTTAAAAACCAGCCAAAATAGTGGCTGTGTCCTCACAAGATTATTCACGGATTTTGTGGTGTTAATTTCGCGAGGTCACTAATAATATTTAATGCTTCTAGATAATATTAGAAGTTTCTAGAGGCTAATTAAGAGGCTATCATCAAGAATTGTGCATATTATTTCTCTTAAATAGAGAATTATTTAATATATATTGCAATAGTGTTCACAATACAATATTTACCAATTGCCAACCCACAACAGGGTAGGAAATACATTGACTAGTGTTTATAGATAACCTAGTCCCCTATTACCATTGACTAGTTGAACTATTTATTGTTCATCCTAGTCCCATTATTACCATAGTCTAGTTGTACTATATTGAACAACCTAGCACCATTAATGAATGGTGCAGACCCTATTATGGGTATAATTGTTACCAGCTCGAGTTGAGTTGTGAATATATAATAATTTACTTATGATCATTACACCTTTGAGTGATTAATTAGTGTCTATACCATCCTAGGGTGATAATTGAGGAGCTAACCTTAAGGTACTTCCAGCGGCACTGGTTTATCACTCAAATCATTAGTGTGTATGATTGTATATATATAATGTGTAGTAATTTTAAGTGCTAACCTCTAGTAGAGGCAGGATAATAGCCTAGTGATTGCAGAATTTTATCCTAGGCTACCATCAGTACTTGTACAGCATTACGAGCAACCCAAGTACAAGCCCCACAAGGCTTCACCAACTAGCCAGTATGGATAATACAGGGAGAATGAAAAGAACCCTTGCAGGTCTTAAAGCCCACTTAACAAGACAGATCAAGAAATGTGAGGATTTGTCACAACAATCCCTGCAGGTAAATTTGAGCAAATCAAATGCCAAATAGCAACATATGTGGCTGAACGTGCCAACACCAATTTATCAGAAATAGACGACATTATGTCTGACCTAGCACAATATGAAAAAGAAACTCAAGCCAGGTTGGAACATTTACACAGGATTATTGAATCAGAACAAATAGCAAGTACATCAAATAAAGTAGATAATATTATGGATTATTTGGATCTTTTTGAGAATAAATGTCAAGCCAGATTAGATCCTTTAATCAACTAGGATAAAGCCTCACCCACTACAGCATCACTCAATATTATACCACCAGAAATTAAACAGTTCTCAGACAATTTATCCACAGTCTCAGTGGATTCTGAAATCCAATACCTGAGGCCACTAAGTTAACATGCCTCCAAACTGAAATTAAAGGTGAAGCTGAATCAGAAGTAGAAAATGTAAATGAAGATAGCGACAGCACTAATTTCCCAGTCCAGCTTCCTAGGGATAATGCTGGTAATGAGAAAACTGTCATACATCTTGTACTACAATTGCTGGACTTACCTCAACCTGATCAGACTGCTGACTCATTACAATCCTTCAGCATGGAGTTTGAGTCACTACTAAGAACATTCAGTTTTAAGGTTGATATAACTACTAGTGAATGGATGACCAAAGTAGTCCTTCAACGAAAATTGTCCAGCAATATACTAGATGAATTATACACACACCAACATAACACCATCCTGACAGTACAGGACATCATTGAAGGTTTGCATTCCATCATAAACAAACGACGTGCAAATGAGGAAGTTAAAACCTCATGCGAGCCTACAGAAATAGAAAATAATAGTCAATTAAAGGGTAAAACAACTATCCCAAATAAACATCAGCCAAGTACTCTCACATCAAGTTGGAGAAAATCTGACAATGCAGCAGAATCTTCCAAGCCTACTGTTACTAGTTCATCCAAACCGGTAACTTCCAAACGTGCAGTAGGCTGGGGGACATCTATGTTCTGCAAAAAGAAACATTCAACATACCGTTGTGCTAATTATCCAGAGAGAGACACTCGTATTAAGCGACTCCAGGAATTAGGGAGATGTTCAATGTGTCTCAAGTCACACAACATAGACTATTATGATACCCAATTCAACACCTGCAACAGGTGTAGAAGAGGTAGGCACCATGCAGCACTGTGCAAACATACGAAATTAACATATTCAATACCCAAGGTGGAAGATAGTATTTCCACCACAGTACAGTTTTGCAAGGTGCGAGAGAAAATCAGTGTCCAATCGGCAGAGTCCAAAAGTAATACGACTTTGCCTACTGCCCAAATTACCATCCATAATAAGAGGGCCAAGGTCCATACCCGTGGGTTGTTTGACCAAGGGTCCCAGAGAACATATGTCACTAAAAAGTTGGCAGATGAACTACAATTAAGGCCTGTAGCCCAGACGACAATCAACATCTCAGGGTTTCTAAAAGATACAGGACCTCAAGTCTACCAGGTGGTTCAACCATCAGTACGTTTAGGCAGGTACGTCTGTCAAGTACAAGCCATTGTGGTGGACAAAATACCAGCAGACATACAAGTACAAGGTCTGAGAGCAACAGCCAAATTCCTGAGAAATAGAGGAATAAAATTGGCAGATAATATTAAGTCTGACCACCTCACCGACTTTGGTATTCTTATAGGTACAGACTACTACCATCGATTCATCGGTAGCCCTACTAAATATCAGGGCATATAACAATGCTAAATTCTGCAGGAGGCAAATTACTCTCAGGCCCAGTATTAAGCCTGAGGAGACCTATGCCTGCAGATAAACAATACCAGTAGAAATCTTAATTTGTCAGCTGATTATATCACCAGTAGCATTATACTAAGGAGATTACAGCTGACTATAGCAACAAAGGTTGATGTTAATATCATCATTTAAAGCTGTAGATGAGTTCATAAGGCTTCAGTGGCAAATCAGTGAACAGTAGCCTAAACAGCTACAAGTCACTGCGACCAATGTCACTGAACCCACTACAGTCTCAGAACCATACTTGACTTTAATGATGGATTATTCAATCCTCTGAGTCAATTAACTAAATTAAACCCCAATAAATCTGACGACTGATTTGATACATTTATTATTTAATCAAGATGAATTCCATGGGCCTCAGTGTTTATATATCAGTGACCAGTTACCTGAACAAGCTTCAAGTTATATCTAATGTCACTGATCTCACTGCAGTCCCTGAATCATACTTGACTGTAGTACTTGATCACATTCAGTCCTCTGGGTTAAATAATATGTAATTAGGCTATAATTTTAGCCTTTCAAGAGTTAACAGGGAAATTAAATCGCATTAGACTTCTAACCCCTGCAACTCGAGTATGGGACATCCATCCAGTACGAACTGACGCACAAATGTGTAATTACTAACTACTAACATCAAATTAATTTAATAATTCGAATGAGGAGTATCGGTGTTCATCTGTTCTAAATAGGACTTCGACCCGTGAGCAGCCCCCAGGGAATTATGTTGGAAAACCCAACACCATTTAATATTACATACAATAGGCAGATAATATTGCTACTGTGTTGTATACACAAGTTACCTATAGAAAATGTAGCTTGTAGTGGAATTTTCTGTCAATAGAAAACAGGATATTGGCACATAGTACTATAAATTCACCAGCTATTCTGTTGGGAATTATTCTTAAATACATTAGTCTTTGGACTTTTAATATCTCATTTGAATTAACTTAATTTTCAGTATCAAAATAGAGTTATGAAGAGGTCAGCCATTGATTGTTAGACCAGAGTCGTTGGAGCGAGTTCAGCTCCTATAATTCTCTAGGACGAAGTGTTATGGAGATCAAATTAGTGTTCAACCATCATCAACACGCTGTCAACATAAACAAGGGAAGTGTCTTACCGAAACCCGTTTGTCTAATCATTTCTGGCCAGTTAATGTTAGGTAGATAAAGGGCGAACCGGTTAGAACACGACCGATCGACTCAAATCAGGTAATTACACCTTGGTCCTTATCTTATATAATATACAGTGTTTTCTCTGATATAGCCGTCATATATTAGGATTCCGGCTTTACAGCTAGTGCCCTTTGACAGGAACAAGAAGAGGAAGAAAGAATTAATCTTGGTACATCAGTTACTTGGGGTGATGGAAGCTAGCCTCATACGAGGATAATTTGGTGTCTACATCCTAGTTATACCTGGTGGACTAAGCCTGCTGTACAATAAAATAAAGCACCCCCAATTTTATATACTAATATATGTAGTTTAATATTGTAGTTTGATTGGCTGCATATATATAAATTTAATATAAACCCCCCCTAATGTGTAAGGATCGATTTGTGAAATTATTGCAGAAATACAGTCCACTTAACATCATACCAATTGCTATCAAAATATGTAAATTAATATAAATATAAATTCATATAAATTAAATAAATATAAATCTCACAAGTCGGTTCCCACAAGAGATCCTTGGGGGTCAGATTACGATCCCACCACTCTGCTTGCTGTTTGTTGCCTGAAGCTGATGATGCCCTGTGGTTCTTGCTAGAGAGTCTTACAGTGAGTCCCAGGTACACTGTACAGGTGATGCTGTGTTATTAGCACCAGCAATGCATCAAACATTAATGTTTGGTAGGCTTCCCTTAAGGGAGCGGAGGGGGCAGGCCAGCCTGCCTCCAAGCCTCAGGCGCCACTCACTAATTCACTCTAGGGTTCCTTTGATACTAGTGACTCATGCAATAGTGTCGGAACACTTAGCAGCACAGTAGTATTGTGATGAGACCGCCCCGGCGATCACAGCACAAGGTTGGGTATGAAGGACTTAACCCCTAGAGGAATCCTCCTAGATAACCTTAACCTCCTAGATAACCCTAGGAGAGGAGGTGCGCACATCCTCTCAGTCCAAGGCGTGGCCAGCGAGTGTGAGGATAAAGGTGACAGGCAGGATAAAGAACCATCAGCACAGTTCAAGTACTGGATCATCACCACCTCCCATCATCACAATACAAGCCCTGGATCATCACCACCTCCCATCAACACAATACAAGCCCTGGATCATCACCACCTCCCATCAACACAATACAAGCCCTGGACCATCACCCACTCCCATCAACACAATACAAGCCCTGGACCATCACCCTCTCCCATCAACACAATACAAGCCCTGGACCATCACCCCCTCCCATCAACACAATACAAGCCCTGGACCATCACCCTCTCCCATCAACACAATACAAGCCCTGGACCATCACCCTCTCCCATCAACACAATACAAGCCCTGGACCATCACCCTCTCCCATCAACACAATACAAGCCCTGGACCATCACCCACTCCCATCAAGACAATACAAGCCCTGGACCATCACCCTCTCCCATCAACACAATACAAGCCCTGGACCATCACCCCCTCCCATCAACACAATACAAGCCCTGGACCATCACCCTCTCCCATCAACACAATACAAGCCCTGGACCATCACCCTCTCCCATCAACACAATACAAGCCCTGGACCATCACCCTCTCCCATCAACACAATACAAGCCCTGGACCATCACCCTCTCCCATCAACACAATACAAGCCCTGGACCATCACCCTCTCCCATCAACACAGTACAAGCCCTGGACCATCACCCCCTCCCATCAACACAATACAAGCCCTGGACCATCACCCTCTCCCATCAACACAATACAAGCCCTGGACCATCACCCTCTCCCATCAACACAATACAAGCCCTGGACCATCACCCCCTCCCATCAACACAATACAAGCCCTGGACCATCACCCTCTCCCATCAACACAATACAAGCCCTGGACCATCACCCTCTCCCATCAACACAATACAAGCCCTGGACCATCACCCTCTCCCATCAACACAGTACAAGCCCTGGACCATCACCCCCTCCCATCAACACAATACAAGCCCTGGACCATCACCCTCTCCCATCAACACAATACAAGCCCTGGACCATCACCCTCTCCCATCAACACAGTACAAGCCCTGGACCATCACCCCCTCCCATCAACACAATACAAGCCCTGGACCATCACCCTCTCCCATCAACACAATACAAGCCCTGGACCATCACCCTCTCCCATCAACACAATACAAGTCCTGGACCATCACCCCCTCCCATCAACACAATACAAGCCCTGGACCATCACCCTCTCCCATCAACACAATACAAGCCCTGGACCATCACCCTCTCCCATCAACACAATACAAGCCCTGGACCATCACCCTCTCCCATCAACACAGTACAAGCCCTGGACCATCACCCCCTCCCATCAACACAATACAAGCCCTGGACCATCACCCTCTCCCATCAACACAATACATGTGGGTACCGACCTGTGAGATTTATATTTATTTAATTTATATGAATTTATATTTACGTTAATTTATATACTTCGATAGCAATTTGTATAATGATAAGTGGACTGTATTTCTGCAATAATCTCAATCTCACAAATCGATCCTCTACACATTAGGGGGGGTTATTTTATATATATATATATGCAGCCAATCAAACTACAGTAATAGCTACATACATTGATGAGGTTCCTTATCTTATAGTACAGCAGGTTAGTCCACCAGGTATAACTAGGGTGTAGACACCAAATTATCCTCTTTGAGGTAGCTTCCATATCACCCAGTAACTGGTGCACAAATCTTGCTTCCTCGTCTTGACCTGTCAAAAGTGCGCTAGCTGTGAAGCCAGAATCCTATATATGACAAGCTATATCAGAGAAAACACTATACAGAACATTGAAGACCTGGCTTAATTACCTTTAGTATGAGGCGATTTCGCGATCTAACCGGGTCACCCTATATCCTGACATTAATGGCCATAAATGAATGATAAACGGGTTTCGGATAGACACTTAACTTGAATTGTAGACATCGTGTTGGAGATGGTACCTTTGGTTTCCATAACACTACGTCCAAGTAAAATTAACAGGAGCCGAATTTGCTCCCGTGTGAGCCTCTGGTCTCAATATAAACAATGGCTGCATCTAACACTCCATTCTATTGACGTTACTGGCCGACATTGTCCAGAATGATAGGAGCCGAATTTGCTCCACACGTCTCGGAGGTGACACAACAATGGCTCCCTCCTTCCCCACTCTGACGCCTGGCCTACTTTGTCCAGATTTCAGAAAGTGATAGAAGGGTCACATTTACTCTACTTTAATATTGATAATTAAGTTAATTTATATAAGATGTTTTTATGATGGTAAAGTCCAAAGACTAATGTATTTAAGAATAATTCCCACCATAATAGGTGGTGAATTATAATAGTATGTGGTGATGATATCCCGTTTTCTTTAGACGGTAATTCCACTACAAGTTACGTTTTCTATGGGTAACTTGTTGGTAATACAGCTATTATCTGTATATTAAATGGTGTCGGATTTTCCGACATAATTCCCCAGGGGCTGCTCACGGGTCGAAGTCCTAATTAGAACAGACGAACACCGATACTCCTCCTTCGAATTATTACATTAATTTGATGTTAGTAGTTAGTAATCACACATTTGTGTGTCTGTTCGTACAGGACGGATGTCCCGTACTAGAGTTGCAGGGGTTAGAAGTCTAATGCAATTTCATTTCCCTGTCAACTCTTGAAAGGCTAATATTCAAGCCTTATTACATATTATTTAACCCAGAAGACTGGATGTGATCAAGTACTACAGTCAAGTATGATTCAGGGACTGCAGTGAGATCAGTGACATCAGATATAACTTGAAGTTTGTTCAGGTAACTGGTCACTGATATATAAACACTGAGGCCCATGGAATACATCTTGATTAAATAATAAATGTATCAAATCAGTCATCAGATTTATTGGGGTTTAATTTAGTTAATTGATTCAGAAGATTGAATAGCTCATCATTAAAGTAAAGTATGGTTCTGAGATTGCAGTGGGTTCAGTGACATTGGTCGCAGTGACTTGTAGCTGTTTTAGGCTACTGTTCACTGATTTACCACTGAGGCCTCATGAACTCATCTCCAGCTTTAAATGATGATACTAACATCAACCTCTGTTGGTATAGTCAGCTGTAATCTCCTTAGTATAATGCTACTGGAGAAATATAATCAGCTGACAAATTTAGTTTCTATTGGTATTGTTTATCTGCAGGCATAGGTCTCCTCAGGCTTGATAGTGGGCCTGAGAGTAATTTACCTTCTGCAGAGTTTAACATGGTTATGCCCTGATATTTAGTAGAGCTACCAATGAATTGATGGTAGTAGTCTGTCCCCACAAGGACAGCCATTTGGCATTTGATTTGCTCAAATTTACCTGCAGCTGCTTGATAATAGCTTTCCAGGTCAGCATAATCAACTTGAGATTGTTGTGACAAATCTTCACATTTCTTGATCTGTCTTGTTAAGTGGCCTTTAAGACCTGCAAGGGTTCTTTTCATTCTCCCTGCATTATCCATCCTGGCTAGTTGGTGAAGCCTTGTGGGGCTTGTACTTGGGCTGCTCATAATACTGAACAAACACTAATGGTAGCCTAGGGTAAATTCTGAACTCACTAGGCAATAATCCTACCTCTACTAGAGGTTAGCACTTAAAATTAATACACATTATATATATACAATCATCCACACTAATGATTTGAGTGATAAACCAGTGTCACTGGAAGTACCTTTAGGTTAGCTCTTCTATATCACCCTAGGATGGTAGAGACACTAATTAATCACTCAAAGGTGTAATGATCATAAGTAATTTATTATATATACAACTCAACTCGAGTTGATAAAAATTACACCCAAAATAGGGTCTGGACCATTCATTAATGGTGTTAGGTTAATCAATATAGTACAACTGACTATGGTAATAATGGGACTAGGATGAACGATAATAGTTCAACTAGTCAGTATCCTACCCTGTTGTGGGTTGGCAATTAGTAAATATTATACTGTGAACACTAGTGCAATATATATTAAATAATTCTCTATTTGGAGAAATAATATACACAATTATTGATAATAGCCTCTTAATTAGCCTCTATGAAACTTCTAATATTATCTAGAAGTATTAAATATTATTAGTGACCTCACGAAATAAAGTCCACAAAATTCGTAGATAATCTCTCGCGAAATGTAACACCACGAAATCCGTGAACAATCTCGCGAAGACACAGTCACTAATTTGGCTGGATTCTATATTAGCGCTGTCATTTCACGAAATAACACGCCACCAAATATCTGTGGGTGTGCATGAAACCGCTGACGAAGCTGAACTGGGCTGAGGGAGGCTCCTGAGCTCCCTCGAGGCTACGCTGCCGTCTTTGACTGGCTGGCCTTTGTTTAAATAACACTGCACTAGTATATTTAATGAATCCACTGGTTAACTGGTTCATCCGGTACTAAGATGACCAAATGTGGGTTCATAGGACCGAATATTCCGGTTCCGAAGGTCCTAATAATGTGGGTTTCGAAGGACCAAATAATCCGGTTCGAAGGACCAAATAATGTGGGTACCGACCTGTGAGATTTATATTTATTTAATTTATATGAATTTATATTTACGTTAATTTATATACTTCGATAGCAATTTGTATAATGATAAGTGGACTGTATTTCTGCAATAATCTCAATCTCACAAATCGATCCTCTACACATTAGGGGGGGTTATTTTATATATATATATGCAGCCAATCAAACTACAGTAATAGCTACATACATTGATGAGGTTCCTTATCTTATAGTACAGCAGGTTAGTCCACCAGGTATAACTAGGGTGTAGACACCAAATTATCCTCTTTGAGGTAGCTTCCATATCACCCAGTAACTGGTGCACAAATCTTGCTTCCTCGTCTTGACCTGTCAAAAGTGCGCTAGCTGTGAAGCCAGAATCCTATATATGACAAGCTATATCAGAGAAAACACTATACAGAACATTGAAGACCTGGCTTAATTACCTTTAGTATGAGGCGATTTCGCGATCTAACCGGGTCACCCTATATCCTGACATTAATGGCCATAAATGAATGATAAACGGGTTTCGGATAGACACTTAACTTGAATTGTAGACATCGTGTTGGAGATGGTACCTTTGGTTTCCATAACACTACGTCCAAGTAAAATTAACAGGAGCCGAATTTGCTCCCGTGTGAGCCTCTGGTCTCAATATAAACAATGGCTGCATCTAACACTCCATTCTATTGACGTTACTGGCCGACATTGTCCAGAATGATAGGAGCCGAATTTGCTCCACACGTCTCGGAGGTGACACAACAATGGCTCCCTCCTTCCCCACTCTGACGCCTGGCCTACTTTGTCCAGATTTCAGAAAGTGATAGAAGGGTCACATTTACTCTACTTTAATATTGATAATTAAGTTAATTTATATAAGATGTTTTTATGATGGTAAAGTCCAAAGACTAATGTATTTAAGAATAATTCCCACCATAATAGGTGGTGAATTATAATAGTATGTGGTGATGATATCCCGTTTTCTTTAGACGGTAATTCCACTACAAGTTACGTTTTCTATGGGTAACTTGTTGGTAATACAGCTATTATCTGTATATTAAATGGTGTCGGATTTTCCGACAATACAAGCCCTGGACCATCACCCTCTCCCATCAACACAGTACAAGCCCTGGACCATCACCCCCTCCCATCAACACAGTACAAGCCCTGGACCATCACCCTCTCCCATCAACACAGTACAAGCCCTGGACCATCACCCCCTCCCATCAACACAATACAAGCCCTGGACCATCACCCTCTCCCATCAACACAGTACAAGCCCTGGACCATCACCCTCTCCCATCAACACAATACAAGCCCTGGACCATCACCCTCTCCCATCAACACAATACAAGCCCTGGACCATCACCACCTCCCATCAGCACTTTACAAGCCCTGTGTCGGAAAACCCGACACCATTTACTAATATTACATGCAACATACAGATAATATTGCTGCTGTTGTATACACAAGTTAACCTATAGAAAATGTAGCTTGTAGTGGAATTTTCCGTCAATAGAAAACGGGATATCATTGCCACATAGTACTATAAATTCACCACCTATTCTGTTGGGAATTATTCTTAAATACAGTAGTTTTTGGACTTTTAATATCATAAAAACATCTCATTTGAATTAACTTAATTATCAGTACCAAAATAGAGTAAATGTGACCCTTCTATCACTTATTGACATTGGACAAAGTGAGCCAGGAGCTTCAGTGGTGTAAAGAGGTCAGTCATTGTTTGTTAAGATCAGAGGCGCTGGGGAGCAAATTCAGCTCTTCTCTTGGACGAAGTGTTATGGAGACCAAATTTGTGTTCAACCATCATCAACACGCTGTCAACATAAACAAGGGAAGTGTCTTACCGAAACCCGTTTATCTAATCATTTCTGGCCAGTTAATGTCATGTAGATATAGGGCGAACCGGTTAGTACGAGAAAGAGCCTCTAAATACAGATAATTAAGCCTTGGTCCTTATCTTATATAATATACAGTGTTTTCTCTGATATAGCTGTCATATATTAGGATTCCGGCTTTACAACTAGTGCCCTTTGACAGTAACAAGAAGAGGAAGCAAGAATTAATCTTGGTACATCAGTTACTTGGGGTGTTGGAAGCTAGCCTCTCACGAGGATAATTTGGTGTCTACATCCTAGCTATACCTGGTGGACTAAGCCTGCTGTACAATAAGATAAGGCACCTCCTCAATTTTATACTAATATATGTAGTTTAATACTGTAGTTTAATACTGTAGTTTGATTGGCTGCATAAATATAAATTTAATATAACCCCCCCTAATATGTAAGGATCGATTTGTGAGAATTTGCAGAAATACAGTCCGTTAAACATCATAGAAATTGCTATCGAAATATATAAATTAACGTAAATATAAATTCTATATAAATTCATATAAATTAAATATAAATCTCACAGGTCGGTTCCCACACCCTTGACCACCACCCCCGGGCCGACTGTGCTGATGGGAGGAGGTGATGGTCCAGGGCTTGTACTGTCATCAGGATGATGACAGGATGGGATTTTTGTCCATCCTCGTCTATGGAATTCGTGGGAAAGAGTGGGTGGGAATCCCTAGTATAACGGGGCTCGTGGGAAAGAGTGGGTGGGCTGCTCCAGTGTGGCGGGGCTCGTGGGAAAGAGTGGGTGGGCTGCTCCAGTGTGGCGGGGCTCGTGGGAAAGAGTGGGTGGGCTGCTCCAGTGTGGCGGGGCTCCTGTAGGACGCTGCACTTCCTGGTCCTCTGACCACCACCTTTAAGTGATGGTCAAGTTTAGTCACACAATAACTTAACACATATTTATTGTTGTCATTAAGCTGTTACCTGTGACACAGTAACAAACACAGCCTCTCACTGACCGACAACGTAGCAAGTGTTCGTATTCTCCTTCAGCTTCGCTGTGTTAAGGACTTTTATTGTGATACTGACTTTGACTTCATATTAAATTGTATTTATGTTGTGGATTTGTACTCCGGTACAGTCCATTTTGTCCGGGACTGTGTCCAGGACTACTGTGTTAATACTGCTTGGTCAGTAAGCTCGTGTTCTGGCCGACAAAATAAACCGATCGCTGTATTATTTATTGCGTATAAGTGCTTGACGTTTTTGTTGTATCTTCATTTGTTTCCTGTCTTCTCCAGTTTCCCCTCAGCGGCCGGTAATGGTGACCCAGTTTTTACAGCAGTGAGTGATGGGTGGAGGCTGGCACGAGGACTCCCTCAACAATGTGGTACCATCACCCTCAGTGTTAGGAGGAGTAGTTAGCCTCCCAGGGTCTCATAGGCCTTGACAGGTCGCTCCTGAAGTAGGCTGGGATGGTCACTGCTGTTCTCATTTACCTTAAATACAACATAATATTTACGTCACTTCAAAGTAACGCATACTGTATATAGGTATTTTGAAGGCATTATAGATCTAAGCGAACTGTCGCATTACGGATGTCAGCAAATCATAATTATATATGACGATGACAGGAAAGTTTTAAAGGAAATGTGGCGGACGTCAGTAAAGTTTCCCATCAGCCAGGGGTGAGTTGCCATGCCTCGCTCTCATCTACCATGCCTCGCTCCCATTTACCATGCCTCGCTGTCATCTACCATGTCTCGCTGTCATCTACCATGCCTCGCTCCCATTTACCATGCCTCGCTGTCATCTACCATGCCTCGCTGTCATCTACAATGTCTCGCTGTCATCTACCATGTCTCGCTGTCATCTACCATGTCTCGCTGCCATCTACCATGCCTAGTTCCCATCTACCATGCCTAGTTCCCATCTACCATGCCTCGCTCACATCTTCCATGCCTCGCTGTCATCTACCATGCATCGCGGCCATCTACCATGCCTCGCTGCCATCTACCATTTCTCGCTGCCATCTACCATGCCTTGCTGTCATCTACCATGCATCGCGGCCATCTACCATGCCTCGCTCCCATCTACCATTTCTCGCTGCCATCTACCATGCCTTGCTGTCATCTACCATGCCTCGCTGTCATCTACCACGCCTCACTGTCATCTACCATGCCTCGCTCCCATCTACCATGCCTCGCTCCCATCTACCATTTCTCGCTGTCATCTACCATGCCTTGCTGTCATCTACCATGCATCGCGGCCATCTACCATGCCTCGCTCCCATCTACCATGCCTCGTTGTCATCTACCATGCCTTGCTGTCATCTACCATGCATCGCGGCCATCTACCATGCCTCGCTCCCATCTACCATTTCTCGCTGCCATCTACCATGCCTCGCTGTCATCTACCACGCCTCACTGTCATCTACCATGCCTCGCTGCCATCTACCATGCCTCGCTGCCATCTACCATGCCTCGCTGCCATCTACCATGCCTCGCTGCCATCTTGCTCAAGTGATCATTTTTTTCAAAACTGCTTCACATTTCCCGTGATGATGTTTCCCAGAGTTGGTGTATTCCCAGCCTTCATGTGGGCGGGTCCTTCATGTGGGCGGGTCCTTCATGTGGGCGGGTCCTTCATGTGGGCGGGTCCTTCATGTGGGCGGGTCCTTCATGTGGGCGGGTCCTTCATATGGGCGGGTCCTTCATGTGGGCGGGTCCTTCATGTGGGCGGGTCCTTCATGTGGGCGGGTCCTTCATATGGGCGGGTCCTTCATGTGGGCGGGTCCTTCATGTGGGCGGGTCCTTCATGTGGGCGGGTCCTTCATGTGGGCGGGTCCTTCATGTGGGCGGGTCCTTCATGTGGGCGGGTCCTTCATGTGGGCGGGTCCTTCATGTGGGCGGGTCCTTCATGTGGGCGGGTCCTTCATATGGGCGGGTCCTTCATGTGGGCGGGTCCTTCATGTGGGCGGGTCCTTCATGTGGGCGGGTCCTTCATGTGGGCGGGTCCTTCATGTGGGCGGGTCCTTCATGTGGGCGGGTCCTTCATATGGGCGGGTCCTTCATGTGGGCGGGTCCTTCATGTGGGCGGGTCCTTCATGTGGGCGGTGTAGGAGACGACCAGTGATGCAGGAGACGACCAGTGGTGCAGGGGACGACCAGTGGTGCAGGAGACGACCAGTGATGCAGGAGACGACCAGTGGTGCAGGGGACGACCAGTGGTGCAGGAGACGACCAGTGATGCAGGAGACGACCAGTGGTGCAGGGGACGACCAGTGGTGCAGGAGACGACCAGTGATGCAGGAGACGACCAGTGGTGCAGGAGACGACCAGTGGTGCAGGGGACGACCAGTGGTGCAGGAGACGACCAGTGGTGCAGGGGACGACCAGTGGTGCAGGAGACGACCAGTGATGCAGGGGACGACCAGTGATGCAGGGGACGACCAGTGGTGCAGGGGACGACCAGTGATGCAGGGGACAACCAGTGGTGCAGGGGACGACCAGTGGTGCAGGGGACGACCAGCGGTGCAGGGGACGACCAGTGGTGCAGGGGACGACCAGTGGTGCAGGGGACGACCAGTGGTGCAGGGGACGACCAGTGATGCAGGGGACGACCAGTGATGCAGGGGACGACCAGTGGTGCAGGGGACGACCAGTGGTGCAGGAGACGACCAGTGGTGCAGGGGACGACCAGTGGTGCAGGGGACGACCAGTGATGCAGGGGACGACCAGTGATGCAGGGGACGACCAGTGGTGCAGGAGACGACCAGTGATGCAGGGGACGACCAGTGATGCAGGGGACGACCAGTGGTGCAGGGGACGACCAGTGATGCAGGGGACGACCAGTGATGCAGGGGACGACCAGTGGTGCAGAGGACGACCAGTGGTGCAGGAGACGACCAGTGGTGCAGGGGACGACCAGTGGTGCAGGGGACGACCAGTGATGCAGGGGACGACCAGTGATGCAGGGGACGACCAATGGTGCAGGGGACGACCAGTGGTGCAGGAGACGACCAGTGGTGCAGGGGACGACCAGTGGTGCAGGGGACGACCAGTGATGCAGGGGACGACCAGTGATGCAGGAGACGACCAGTGGTGCAGGGGACGACCAGTGGTGCAGGGGACGACCAGTGGTGCAGGGGACGACCAGTGGTGCAGGGGACGACCAGTGATGCAGGGGACGACCAGTGGTGCAGGAGACGACCAGTGGTGCAGGAGACGACCAGTGGTGCAGGGGACGACCAGTGGTGCAGGAGACGACCAGTGGTGCAGGGGACGACCAGTGGTGCAGGGGACGACCAGTGATGCAGGGGACGACCAGTGGTGCAGGAGACGACCAGTGGTGCAGGAGACGACCAGTGGTGCAGGGGACGACCAGTGGTGCAGGAGACGACCAGCGGTGTAGTGGGCCACCAATGGTGGAGACTACCAGTGGTGTTGTGGACCACCAATGGTGGAGGAGACGACCATTGGTGCAAGGGACGACCAGCGGTCATCACCCTGGGGAAACACTATTGTAATTCAGAAGCATTTTAATTGCAGGACGGAAGTGGATTACCATAACCTTCTCTAAACAACAGGACGTGTGGCCTCAATACTCAACATGTATGTGTATATGTGTGGTGTGTGTGTGTACTCACCTAATTGCACTCACGTATTTGTGTCTGCAGGATCGAGCATTGACTCTTGGATCCCGCCTTTCTAGCCATCGGTTGTTTACAGCAATGACTCCTGTCCCATTTTCCTATCATATCTAGTTTTAAAATTATGAATAGAGTTTGCTTCCACAACCTTAAGTGCATTCCATTTTTCCATTACTCTCACGCTAAAAGAAAACTTCCTAACATCTCTGTGACACATCTGAGTTTCCAGCTTCCACCCATGTCCCCTCGTTCTGTTACTATTCCGTGTGAACATTTCGTCTATTTCTACTTTGTCAATCCCCCTGAGTAATTCATATGTTCCTATCACATTCCCCCTCTCCCTTCTTTTTTCTAGTGTCGTAAGGTTTAATTTCTTCAGGCGCTCTTCTTATCCCATCCCTCGTAACTCTGGGACGATTCTCATCGCAAACTTTTTAACCTTTTCCAGTTTTCTTATGTGTTTCTTCAGGTGGGGACCACATGATGGTGCGGCATACTCTGAGACTGGTCTCACGTAGGCAGTGTAAAACGCCCTAAATGCCTCCTTACTTAGGTTACTTAATGATGTTCTAACTTTTGCCAGTGTTGAGTACGGTGCTGTCGATATCCTATTTATATGTGCCTCAGGAGATAGATTAGGTGTTACGTCCACTCCCAGGTCTCTTTCTCGCGTCGTCACAGTTAGGCTGTTCCCCTTCATTGTGTACTGTCCCTGTGCTCTCCTATCACCGTCTACCATTTCCATAACTTTAGCTCATGTTGAATTCCAGTAGCCATTTCTCTGACCATCTCTTCAACCTGTTCAGGTCCTCTTGGAGGATCCTGCAATCCTCATCTATCACAACTCTTCTCATTAATTTTGTCGTCCATGAACATCGACATGTAGGACTCTACTCCTGAAACCTCTCATTAACGTATATTAGAAATCGAATTGGCTCCAGCACCGATTTTTAAGAAACTCTACTCGTTACTGTTCGCCAGTCCGACTTCTCGCCCCTTACCGTTACTCTCTGGCTCCTTCCTGTAAGGTAGCTCCTTGCCCAATCTGAGACCTCGCCCCTCACAGTGACTCGTTGTCTTCTGTTTCTTAGATACTCCCCCTATCCAATGGAGTAGTTTCCCTTTCACTCCAGCCTGCATCTCCAGCTTTTTCACTAGCCTCCTGTGTGGTACTGTGTCAAAGGCTATCTAACAATCCAAAAATATGCAGTCTGCCCACTCCTCTCTTTCTTTTGCCTGTTTTTTGTTGCCTGGTCGTAGAAATCAATTAACCCGGTAAGGCAGTACTTTCCATCTCTGAACCCATGTTGAGGCTGTGTTACAAAGTTCTTTCGCTCCAGATGTTCCACAAGCTTTCTTCGCACAATCTTCTCCATCAGCTAGCATGGTATGCAGGTTAGGGACACTGGCCTGTAGTTCAGTGCCTCCTGTCTATCCCCTTTTTTTGTATATTTGAACTACATTAGCTGCTTTCCAAATATTTTACAGTTCCCCTATTGCCAGTGATTTGTTATACACTATGGAGAATGGCAGGCACAGTGCTTCTGCTCCTTCCTTTAGTATACAAGGAGAGATTCCATCTGGGCTTATAGCCTTTTTCACATCCAACTCTAGTAACAACTTCCTTACTTCCCCACTGGTAACCACAAACTCTTCTAATGGTCCCTGGTTAACTATTCCCTCTCTTATCTCTGGAATTTCTCCTTGCTCTAAGGTGAAGACCTCCTGGAATTTCTTATTCAGTTCCTCACACTCTTCCTTGTCGTTTGTAGTGAATCCTTCTGCCCCTATCCTTAATGTCATTACCTGACCCTTTACTGTTGTTTTTCTCCTGACGTGGCTGTGCAGCAATTTAGGTTGAGTCTTTGCCTTGCTTGCGATGTCATTTTCGTATTGTCTTTTTGCCTCTCTTCTCATCCTGACATATTCATTCCTGGCTCTCTGGTATCTTTCTCTGCTCTCAAGTGTCCTGTTATTCCTATAGTTTCTCCATGCCCTTTTACTTTGCTGCTTAGCTAGCCTACATCTCTGATTAAACCATGGGTTTCTCATCTACATTTTGTTGTTATCCCTTTTGAACTGGGAAAACTTGTTTGCTGCTTCCTTGCACTTCTGCGCGATTTAGTCCATCATGTCTTGGGCCGTCTTTTCCCTGAGCTCTGTTTCCCATGCTATATCTTTCAGGAATTTTCTTATCTCCTCATAGTTTCCCTTTCGGTATGCAAACCTTTTGGTTTCGGTATCCCTCCTCGAGTTCAATAACCCTTCTTCAATCAGGTACTCAAACACCAATACACTGTGGTCGCTCATTCCTACTGGGGCCTCAAAACCGATTTCTCTTATGTCAGTCGTTCAGGGTAAAGACCAGGTCGAGTCTCGCTGGTTCGTCATTTCCTCTCATCCTTGTGGGTTCTCTGATATGCTGGGTTAAGAAGTTTCTAGTCACCACCTCCAGTAGTTTGGCTCTCCATGTATCCTCGCCTCCATGCGGTTCCTTGTTCTCCCAATCAATCCTTCCATGGTTGAAGTCTCCCATGATGAGCAGGTGGGATCTATTTCTACAGGCAGCAGAGGCTGCCCTCTCAATTATAGTGTTAACTGCCATGTTGTTGTTTTCGTACTCTTGACTGTGTCTTCTGTCATTTGGTGGAGGGTTATATATTACTGCTACTACTAACCTTGGTCCTCTTATTGTCATGGTGCCTGCTATGTAGTTTCTGAATCCCTCACAGCCCGGGGATAGCCATCTCCTTAAAACTCTATTCCTTTCTCACGAGTAGGGCCACTCCGCCTCCTCCCCTACCTTCCCTCTTTTTCCTTATTACTGTGTACTCCTGGGGAAACACGGCATTTGTTATGATTCCAGAGAGTTTTGTTTCAGTGAGTCCGATTACATCTGGGTTCACTTCTTGTGCTCTTTCCCTTAGTTCACTTGCCTTGCTTGTGATCCCATCTATGTTCGAGTACATTACCCTGAAACTGACTCTCTTCTGCTTCTCCTCTGGGGGGGACCTGTGGGGTCTGGAGTGAGCAGGGAGCTGAGAGGATCTGGTACGGGGAGACTGGTGGAGGAGGAAGGGCTTGGGGGGTGGGGGGGGGAGGGGGAGGGGGAGGGTAGGGTGGGTGGGTGAGAGGGGGAGGGTTCGGGGGGGTGAGAGGGAGAGGGTTGGGGGGGTGAGAGGGGGAGGGTTGAGGGGGGTGAGAGGAGGAGGTTTGGGGGAGATGGGGGAGAAGGGGGGGTTTGGGGGGGCAGTAAAGGGGGGAGGGCTTGGGGGGCATGAGGGGAAAGGGAAGGCTGAGGTGGGTGAGGAAGAGTGGGGGGCGGGGGAGGATGGAGGGCTTGTGGGTGGGAGAGACGGGAGGGCATGGGGGAGAAGGGAGGTCCTGGGGGGAACGGGGAGTGGGAGGAGGGGGGTGAGCGGGAGGAGGGGGGTGGGTGGGGGGAGGGTTTGCCTTAGGTGGGTACTTAGTGGGGGGCTGACAGGGGTTGGGGCAGGTAGGGTGTCT